>NC_091987.1:57905272-58085013 GCF_044704955.1 Pristiophorus japonicus
CTGGGGGGGGGGGGAGGGGCGGGGAGGGGGAGAGAGATGGACTGGGGAGGGGCGGGGTCGGGGGGAGAGAGGGACTGGGGGGGAAGAGAGACAGGAGGGGGGAAAGGGAAGAGAGGTGGGGCAGAGAGAGGGAAGGAGAGAGAGAGAGAGACTGGGGGGAGAGGGGGAGAGAGAGAGACTGAGGTGGGAAGAGGGGGAGAGAGAGACTGTGGGGGGAGAGGGAGAGAGAGAGAGACTGAGAAAAGGGGAGAGAGAGAGAGGGGGGGAGAGGGGGGAGAGAGAGACCTGGGCGGGGGGAGAGAGGGAGAGAGAGAGACTGGGCGAGGGGGAAGAGAGGGGGAGAGAGAGAGAGAGACTGCGGGTGAGATGAGAGAGAGGCGAGAGACTGCGGGGGGGGGAGAGAGAGAGAGACTGCGGGAGGGGGGAAGAGAGAAGAGAGACTGGGGGGGGGAGGAGAGAAGGCTGGGGGGGGGAGAGAGAGACTGGGGGGGGAGAGAGAGAGAGACTGGGGGGGGGGAAGAGAGAGAGAGAGAGAGACTGGGGGGGGGAAGAGAGAGAGAGAGAGACTGGGGGGGGGGAGAGAGAGAGAGAGAGAGAGAGACTGGGGGGAGAGAGAACTGGGGGGGAGAGAGAGACAGGGGGGAGGAGAGAGAGAGACTGGGGGGAGGGAAGAGGAGAGAGAGAGACTGGGGGAGGAGGGAGAGGGAGAGAGAGAGAGTGGGGGGGGGGAGGGGGAGAGAGAGAGAGAGAGAGAGGGGAGAGGGGAGAGAGAGAGAGAGAGTGGGGGGCAGGGGAGAGAGAGACTGGGGGAGAGAGAGAGAGAGAGAGGGGGGGAGGGAGGGAGAGGAGAGAAAGAGAGACTGGGGGGGAGAGAGAGAGAGAGAGAGACTGGGGAGGGGGGAGGGAGGAGAGAGACTGGGGGGAGGGAGAGAGAGAGAGAGAGAGTGTGGGGGAGGGAGAGAGCGGGAGGGGGGAGGGAGAGAGAGACTGGGGGGAGAGAAAGAGAGAGAGAGTGGGGGGAGGGGAGAGAGCACTGGGGGAGGGAGAGAGAGAGAGAGAGAGTGGGGGGGGGGAGGGAAGACACTGGGGGGGAGAGAAGAGAGAGAGAGAGACTGGGGGGGAGGAGAGAGAGAGAGAGAGACTGGGGGAGGGAGAGAGAGAGAGACGGGAGGGAGAGAGAGAGGGAGCAGGGGGGGAGGGAGAGAGAGAGGGAGACTGGGGGGGGGAGGGAGAGGGAGAGAGAGAGGGAGACTAGGGGAGGGAGAGAGGAGAGAGACTGGGGGGAGGTGGAGGAGAGGAGAGAGAGAGGGGGGGGGGGGTGAGGAGAGAGAGAGACGGGGTGGGGGGTGAAGAGGCGGGGGGGAAGAGACGGGGTGGGAGGTGGAGAGATGGGCCGTGGGGGAAAAAGAGAGACGGGTGGGGGCGGTGGAGAGGGAGCGGGGGAGAAAAACTGGGGGGAGATGAAGAGAGAGGGACTGGAGGGAGAGAGAGGACGTGAGAGCGGGGATCAGAGGGGAGAGAGGGAACTCAGGGAAGATGTATCGTTCTTCCAAACCCACCCACTTTACACCCACCCCCAATTTCTCAGAAGCTCGATGCATATGTCACTATTCCATTTCATACCCAATAAGTCGGTTAACAATCTGTGACCCGCACACAGTGCCCATCTATGGTGCAATGGCGGGTCAGGGGGTGTAAGGTCAGGAACTTGGGCTGATGGTTCAGGAATTTGGGCGAGATGGGCATGAACTTGGGCTGTGGGGTGAGAGGGATCAGGAACTTGAGCTGGGCTGGGGCAGCAACTTGGACGTGGAGGGAGGGAGCTCTATCCTATCTGGAGACAGCAGCCAGAATGGCTCATATTACACTGTGCAAAGTCACTGAGAGCTTGGGCTGGGCGGTTGTAATTACACATTCCAGATAAACTGCTGTATGAGTCTTATCATCCAAGGAGACCAATCAGGGCATTTTGTAGTGCAAATAGCGCGTCCCTTTTTAAACTGCTCTAGTTCCCGCTCTTTTTAACTGTTGGGCTGGGCTGCTGCTAGTCCCCTTTTATACACTTGTATATCATGGAATGATTAAAATTAATGCACTAAGATAGGGGGATGCACAGTTTCAAGTTTCTCAGAGTTTCTACAAGTTTGTATTGTGAAGCAAAGGTGTGATTTTGTGATATTGCATTGCTGTTTTTAACCTGTGTGAAGAGGATCAGTGATGGAGGTGAGTAAGTAACATAATGCTAAATGCTCACAAAATTATCTATTTTTAAGGAGCTCTTTCATAGTGCTCAACAAAAATATATTCCAGTGAAAAAGAAGGGCGGGAAGAGAAAGGATAACCAGCCGTGGATAACCAAGGAAATAAAGGAGAGTATCAAATTAAAAACCAATGCGTATAAGGTGGCCAAGGTTAGTGGGAAAATAGAAGATTGGGAAAATTTTAAATGACAGCAAAGAATGACTAAGAAAGCAATAAAGAAAGGAAAGATAGATTACGAAGGTAAACTTGCGCAAAACATAAAAACGGAGAGTAACAGCTTTTACAGATATATAAAACAGAAAAGAGTGACTAAAGTAAATGTTGGTCCCTTAGAAGATGAGAAGGGGGATTTAATAATTGGAAATGTGGAAATGGCTGAGACCTTAAACAATTATTTTGCTTCGGTCTTCACAGTGGAAGACACAGAAACCATGCCAGAAATTGCTGGTCACAGGACTGTGGGAAGGGAGGACCTTGAGACAATCACTATCACTAGGCGGGTAGTGCTGGACAAGCTAATGGGACTCAAGGTAGACAAGTCCCCTGGTCCTGATGAAATGCATCCCAGGGTATTAAAAGAGATGGCAGAAGTTATAGCAGATGCATTCGTTATAATCTACCAAAATTCTCTGGACTCTGGGGATGTACCAGCGGATTGGAAAGCAGCTAATGTAACGCCTCTGTTTAAAAAAAAGGGGGCAGACAAAAGGCAGGTAACTATAGGCCGGTTAGTTTAACATCTGTAGTGGGGAAAATGCTTGAAACTATCATTAAGGAAGAAATAGCGGGACATCTAGATAGGAATAGTGCAATCAAGCAGACGCAGCATGGATTCATGAAGGGGAAATCATGTTTAACTAATTTACTGGAATTCTTTGAGGATATAACGAGCATGGTGGATAGAGGTGTACTGATGGATGTGGTGTATTTAGATTTCCAAAAGGCATTCGATAAGGTACCACACAAAAGGGTACTGCAGAAGATAAAGGCACGCGGAGTCAGTGGAAATGTATTAGCATGGATAGAGAATTGGCTGGCTAACAGAAAGCAGAGAGTCGGGATAAATGGGTCCTTTTCGGGTTGGAAATCGGTGGTTAGTGGTGTGCCACAGGGATCGGTGCTGGGACCACAACTGTTTACAATATACATAGATGACCTGGAAGAGGGGACAGAGTGTAGTGTAACAAAATTTGCAGATGACACAAAGATTAGTGGGAAAGCGGGTTGTGTAGAGGACACAGAGAGGCTGCAAAGAGATTTAGATAGGTTAAGCGAATGGGCTAAGGTTTGGCAGATGGAATACAATGTCGGAAAGTGTGAGGTCATTCACCTTGGGGAAAAAAAACAGTAAAAGGGAATATTATTTGAATGGGGAGAAATTACAACATGCTGCGGTGCAGAGGAACCTGGGGGTCCTTGTGCATGAATCCCAAAAAGTTAGTTTGCAGGTGCAACAGGTAATCAGGAAGGCGAATGGAATGTTGGCCTTCATTGCGAGAGGGATGGAGTACAAAAGCAGGGAGGTCCTTCTGCAACTGTATAGGTATTGGTGAGGCCGCACCTGGAGTACTGCGTGCAGTTTTGGTCACCTTACTTAAGGAAGGATATACTAGCTTTGGAGGGGGTACAGAGACGATTCACGAGGCTGATTCCGGAGATGAGGGCGTTACCTTATGATGATAGATTGAGTAGACTGAGTCTTTACTTGTTGGAGTTCAGAAGGATGAGGGGTGATCTTATAGAAACATTTAAAATCATGAAAGGCATAGACAAGATAGAGGCAGAGAGGTTGTTTCCACTGGTCGTGGAGACTAGAACTAGGGGTCGCAGCCTCAAAATACAGGGGAGCCAATTTAAAACCGAGTTGAGAAGGAATTTCTTCTCCCAGAGGGTTGTGAATCTGTGGAATTCTCTGCCCAAGGAAGCAGTTGAGGCTAGCTCATTGAATGTATTCAAATCACGGATAGATAGATTTTTAACCAATAAGGGAATTGAGGGTTATGGGGAGCGGGCGGGTATGTGGAGCTGAGTCCACGGCCAGATCAGCCATGATCTTGTTGAATGGCGGAGCAGGCTCGAGGGGCTAGATGGCCTTCTCCTGTTCCTAATTCTTATGTTCTTATGTTCTAAAGTGTGCTGCTTTGCATTATGAAAAAGGACTGGTTTGCCGCACGCTCCTTCCGCTGCCTGCGTTTGGTTTCTGCATGCTCTCGGCGATGAGACTCGAGGTGCTTAGCGCCCTCCCGGATGTACTTCCTCCATTTAGGGCGGTCTTTGGCCAGCGACTCCCAGGTGTTGGTGGGGATGTTGCATTTTATCAAGGAGGCTTTGAGGGTATCCTTGAAACATTTCTCATGCCCACCTTGGATTCGTTTGCCATGTCAGAGTGCAGAGTAGAGCACTTGCATTTGGAGTCTTCTGTCAGGCATGCGAACAATATGGCAAGCCCAACGGAGCTTGTCAAGTGTGGTCAGTGCTTCGATGCTGGGGATGTTGGCCTGATTGAGGACGCTAATGTTGGTGCATTTCTCCTCCAGGGGATTTGCAGGATCTTGCGGAGACTTCGTTGGTGGTATTTCTCCAGTGATTTGAGGTGTCTATTGTATATGGTCCACGTCTCTGAGCCATACAGGAGGGCATGGGCTTGGTGGCAGATTTGAGGGTCTGATCGTCAAACACACTTTTCCTCTGTGCTGGCACACTGGAGGCGGTGTTGAATCTCGTCGTCGATGTGTGCCCTTGCTGTTAATAGGCTCCCGAGGTATGGAAAGTGATACGTCCTTACTACACAGTATAAATGCACACGAGGCCCATGCTTGAGAGAAGGTCAGTCTGTGACCTGTCCTTTATTCCTTAGCACTCAAGTGATGAAGGTGGGTGGAGCTTCCCCTTTTATACCTGAAGGTCCAGGTTAGGAGTGTCTCCCACCTAGTGGTCAGTGTTCTCACGGTCTACAACTTAGGTCAGTTTATACATGGGTTACAATGCTGGTTGAATACATGACATCACCTCCCCCCCAAAGTCTTATTGGGATCACAGGTTGAGTCTCTCTGGTGGTTTACGCTCCCTTGTAGAGTGCCTGAGTTGGGGCTCTGGTTGTTGTGCGCTGGCCTGAGTGTTTGCTGTTTGCAGTGCCTTAGGCCTGTCCGGACTGCCCACAGTGACTGGGCTCTCCTCCCTTTGGTTCCGGTGTTCAGTCACCTGTGGTGGAGTGAACTCTATATCATGTTCTTCCTCTGCTTCTTCTATAGAGTTGCTGAACCTCCTTTTTGTTTGATCCACATGTTTGCGGCAGATTTGTCCATTGGTAAGTTTAACTACCAGAATCCAATTTCCCTCTTTGGCAACCACAGTGCCTGCGAGCCCTGCAGCGTAGTTGAGGACAAAAACAGGATCATTTACATCAATGCATCGCGCCCTCGCATTCCTGTCATGGTAGTGATATTGTGACTGGTGCCTGCTCTCGACAATTTCTTTCATGGTGGGGTGTATAAGGGATAATCGGGTTTTGAGGTCCTTTTCATTAGTAGCTCTGCGGGTGGAACCCCTGTGAGCGAGTGTGGTCGGGATCTATAGGCCAACAGGAGGCGTGATAAGCGGGTTTGTAGGGAACCCCCTTGGAATCTGAGCATCCCCTGTTTGATTACCTGCACTGCTCGTTCTGCCTGGCCGTTTGAGGCCGGCTTGAACGGTGCCGTTCTGACATGGTTAATTCCATTGCCTGCCATGAAGTCCTGGAATTCAGTGCTTGTGAAGCACGGGCCATTGTCGCTGACCAAGATGTCCGGTAGACCGTGGGCGGCGAACATTGCCCGAAGACTTTCTACCGTGGCAGAGGATGTGCTTGAATTTAAAATGTCACACTCGATCCATTTGGAGTAGGCGTCTACTACAACCAAAACCATTTTCCCCATGAAAGGACCTGCGTAGTCCACATGGATGCGTGACCAAGGCTTGGCGGGCCATGGCCAGGGGCTAAGGGGGGCTTCCCTGGGCGCATGGCCCAGCTGGGCACACGTGTTGCACCTGCGAACACAAAGTTCCAGATCTGCGTCTATCCCTGGCCACCAAACGTGTGACCTGGCAATTGCCTTCATCGTGACAATGCCCGGGTGCCCATTGTGGAGTTCTCTGATGAACACCTCTCTGCCCATCTGGGGCATGACTACGCGGTTTCCCCACAGTAGGCAATCGGCCTGAATCGAGAGTTCATCCTTGCGCCTGTGAAATGGTTTAAATTTCTCAGGGCATGCCCTGTACGTGGCTGCCCAGTCCTCATTCAGGACACATTTCTTGACTAGAGACAATAGCGGGTCTCTATTTGTCCAGACTTTAATCTGACGGGCTGTCACGGGTGAGCCTTCACTTCCGAAAGCTTCAACAGCCATGACCATCTCAGTACCATGCTCGGTAGCCCCCTCAGTGGTGGCTAGTGGGAGCCTGCTGAGTGCATCGGCGCAGTTTTTGGTGCCCGGTCTGTGCCGAATTGTGTAGTCATAGGAAGCTAACGTGAGTGCCCACCTCTGTATGTGGGCCGATGCGTTTGCATTTATGGCCTTGTTGTCGGCCAAAAGGGACGTTAGGGGTTTGTGATCTGCCTCCAGCTCAAATTTCCTGCCAAACAGGTACTAGTGCATTTTCTTTACCGCATATACACATGGGAGCGCCTCCTTTTCTACCATCCCGTAGCCCCTTTCAGCCTGGGACAGACTCCTGGAGGCATAAGCTACTGGCTGTAACTGACCCTTGGCATTGACATGCTGCAACACACACCCGACACCATAGGACGACGCATCGCACGTTAACACAAGTTTCTTACATGGGTCATATAGCGTTAACAGATTGTTGGAACATAACAAATTGCGTGCTCTATTAAAAGCCCTTTCCTGGCTGTCCCCCCAGACCCATTCGCGACCTTTGCGTAGGAACACGTGTAGCGGCTCTAGCAGCGTGCTCAATTTGGGAAGAAAGTTACCAAAATAGTTCAGGAGCCCCAGGAACGAACGCAGCTCCGTCGTGTTACGGGGTCTGGGTGCTCTTTGGATCGCTTCCGTCTTGGATGCAGTCGGGCTGATCCCGTCTGCTGCTACCCTCATCCCCAGGAATTCTACCTCTGGAGCTAGGAAGACGCACTTCGCCTTTTTCAGTCGCAGACCTACCCGGTCCAGTCTGCGTAGCACCTCCTCCAGGTTGTGGAGGTGTTCTTCAGTATCGTAACCCATAATGAGGATGTCGTCCTGAAAAACCACCGTCCCTGGAATCGACTTGCGGAGGCTTTCCATATTTCGTTGGAAGATCGCGGCGGCCGAGCGAATCCCAAACGGACATCTGTTGTACTCAAACAACCCCTTGTGTGTCGTGATGGTGGTCAGCTTCTTCGACTCACTCGCCAGCTCCTGAGTCATATAAGCTGAGGTCAGGTCCAATTTTGAAAAGAGTTTGCCACCGGATAGCGTCGCAAAGAGGTCCTCCGCTCTCAGTAGCGGGTACTGGTCTTGGAGTGACACCCGATTGATGCTGGCCTTGTAATCGGCACATATCCTGACCGACCCATCCGCCTTGAGCACCGGCACAATCGGGCTCGCCCAGTCACTGAATTCGACTGGCGAGATGATGCCTTCCCTCAACAGGCGGTCCACTTCGCCTGCTATCTTTTCCCGCATCACGTACGGCACCGCTCTGGCCTTGTGGTGTACTGGTCTGGCGTCCGGGTTTATGTGAATCACTACCTTGGCCCCCATGAAAGTGCCAATGCCGGGTTGAAATAATGAGTCAAATTTGTCCAGGACCTGTAAGCATGATACTCGCTCCACAGAGGAAATTGCATTGACATCGCCCCATTTCCAGTTCATGACAGCAAGCCAACTCCTCCCCAGTAGTGCGGGACCGTCCCCCAGGACAATCCAGAGTGGCAACCTGTTCTCCGAATCTTTGTGGGTCACGACTACCGTGGCGCTGCCTAGCACCGGAATGATCTGCTTTGTGTAAGTCCGTAGCTGTGCGTCAATCGGTGATAATTTTGGCCTCCTGGCCTTGGATGCCCACAACTTTTTGAACTGTTTGATACCCATCAGGGACTGGCTGGCACCCGTGTCTAACTCCATTGATACTGGGATGCCATTGAGGAGCACTTTCATCATTATCGGTGGCGTCCTGATGTATGAACTGTATACGTGCTCCACATGAACTCGCTGAACTTCAGCTTCCAGCGATTTCCCCCAGTGTCCATTTCTGCAATTTCTGCAGGTATTTTGCTCATCTCTGCAAACTCCGGCTGAATGTATGCCTCCACACCTCCAGCATGAGTTGCGGTTTGAAACAAAAGGTCCCTTGCCAGTCGATCGTCCCTGACTGCCCCTGTTATTGTCCTTGAGTGCACCATTAACAGGTGTTGATGGCCCCATTACTGGCCGCATTGTCCCTTGCAATGGCGTGAATCGCTGTTCAGCTTGCCATTGTCTCTGTCGAACTCCCCCTCTGGGTTCGACTACATGTTGGGGCATGCCTGACTGCCCGTGTCTGCCTGGAGAACTGTGTGCTGCTTTAACAATGTTGAATCTCTGTCCCAACCATTCCTTAACACAGTGATCTCGTCTGTTCTGCTAGTGGCCATGCTCGCGTGGTTTAAATCCCAGTTTCTTGTCGCCATTGATACGTCCTTACTACACAGTATAAATGCACACGAGGCCCATGCTTGAGAGGTCAGTCTGTGACCTGTCCTTTATTCCTTAGCACTCAAGTGATGAACGTGGGTGGAGCTTCCCCTTTTATACCTGAAAGTCCAGGTTAGGAGTGTCTCCCACCTAGTGGTCAGTGTTCTCACGGTGTACAACTTAGGTCAGTTTATACATGGGTTACAATGCTGGTTGAATACATGACAGAAAGTGGTCCACGTTATCCAGGGCCGCACCGTGGATCTTGATGACTGGGGGGCAGTGCTGTGTGGCGGGGTCAGGTTGGTGGAGGACCTTTGTCTTACACATGTTTCGTGTAAGGCCTATGCTTTTGTATGCCTCAGTGAAGATGTTGACTATGACTTGGAGTTTAGTCTCTTAATGTGCGCAGACGCAAACGTCGTCCGCGTACTGTAGCGCGACGACAGAGGTTGGGGCGGTCTTGCATCTGGCCTGGAGATGACGAAGATTGAACAGGTTCCCACTGGTTCTGTAGTTTAGTTCCACTCCAGCAGGGAGCTTGTTGAGTGGGAGGTGGAGCATTGCAGCGAGGAAGGTTGAGAAGAGGGTTGGCCCGATGATGCAGCCCTGCTTGACCCCGGTCCGGATGTGGATTGGGTCTGTGATGGATCCGTTGGTCAGGATCACGGCTTGCATTTCGGCGTGGAGCTGGAGCAGGCGGAGGATGGTGGAGGGGGATGCTCCATAATCCCTCACGTTTGACAGTGTCAAAGGCCTTTGTAAGTCAAAGAAGGCCATGTACAAGGGTTGGTGCTGTTCCCTGCATTTTTTCTTACAGCTGTCATGCTGTAAAAACCATGTCCATTGTACCCCGTAGAGGTAATGGGGCGGTGACTACACGAGAGGGGCGGATATGAGGTGGTGATAACACCTGAGGGGCGGAAGTTGGGGCTGGTGCGGAGTGACCGCCGCGATGCCGCCATCACGGCACCGCGTCACCACGGCGCTCCCCTTCACTTAAAGGGGAGAGCCTCTGCGATTTTAAAATTTCAGTCCGCTGGGCATAATTTGGGGGCATAATTGTCGGGATGACATAGCAGTCGGCCGGGTTTAAAAAAAAAAAACGTGGCGTTAGCGGCAGTGCGTCCTCCCCTTTAAGGGAAGCCACACCGCCATTGCAGAAGGCCACAATCTCACTGGACCACCAGGAAAAAACAGGTTTTAGCAGTGCCGGGCAGGTCGAAGATATTCAGAGGGCAATGTCGTCATCGGGCAGGTAGATCGGTAGATGGTGATGATGCACTTAGCACGGTTCGGCAGCGGTGGCGGGTGGGGGGGATCGGGGCACCGCCGGGAAACCTTGAAAGGGCAATTGGGCTAGCACGGACCATTCCACAAAAAGTCAGTGGCCACTCTACTCTGCAGCATGGCTGCCGATTTGCAGTTGTAACAGACCTTAAGGAGAGGGGCAATTTCGAGCCTATATATATGTTTTAGCATTACTCCAGGAGTTGTGCATATAGTCTAGAGTAGTACTGAGTGAGTGCTACATTGTCAGAGGTATGAGCATTCTGATGAAATGTTATACCGAGGACCCATCCACAGCTGAATTAAGAATTCTTGGGGCTCTAGTCATGAAGAACATTCGGGGCATCTCCTTACAACACCCCCCCCCCCCACCCCCATTTCATTAAATACCTATCCCAACAGAGAAGGCTGGGCTGCTGCTCCCCAATACTGGGAGGCACAGGAGTTGATGGACGGATCCTTGTTCCAATGGGATTGGAGACATGGAAGCTGAGATCCTTCTTGGGTTGTAACAGGCGGGCTGCCTATTGAACTCAGCTCGCCACCCCGGCAAAGGCCCCATATTTAGCTGAGGCCCCTGAATACGGATCCCAGCAACCCCAAAGAAAAGTTGAGGTGATACCTCTTAACTGGGTGCCATTTAGTAAAGATTGACTGTTTCCTTTAAATGAATGCTGAGAGGAATGTTTACTTGGGTATATAGATTACTGCTTCCTTTCCCTTTAGTAATATTGTTCAATTCCGTGCCATTGTTTTGTTGGCGAAGATCTGAACGGATTAGTTTTAGGCTTCCCTTCACCCTTCATGAGAGAGTGGCAACCATTTAAAAATGGACTCAGTTTCCCATCACTATCTTTTTTGCAATAAAACTGCTGAACGTACCCAATATACAGGACTATGCAGCAGGTTTATTTGGAAAATAACCAAAAATAAATTACATTTAGTGAATGAATTTAATGTAGAAAAGTAGGGTGTAAAGCACAGGGTGTAGGGTACATGACCCTCAGATCTCATTTATATAAAAATAACCTCAGTAATTTGATACTTTTAATCTTTTGTGTAAGTGGGCAGCAGGTTTCAATTGAGGAATGGTAAAAACAATTGAAAATGAAGAATAATAGCTTACGAATATTGAGACAAAAAATTACTTGCAGTGTTTTGGGATCTCAGGCAAATCGTACAAGGACTACACTGAAATTGGAGGCCTAACACCAACATTTGCCCTCTGTCCCAAAATGCAAGTGAGTAGGAAATGGTTACTCACATATGATTAAGAATGACTGATACATTACTGTCCCACTGGATGAGATTTAAGCTGTCCATTACAGTAGCTTTACTAACCTGTGAATGCAAGTATTTCTCAAATATTAGGGAGCATGGATCCTCATATTTTTACAAAAAGCCTATGAACTATTGCTGTCAAAAACACTATTAGTCTTCTAACCTGTAATATATATTTTTTATAAGTATATAATTTCCGATTGCATATCTTTAAATGTGCTGTTTTTAGAGAGAGTTTACTTTAGAACTGAAAAGTAAGTACGGCCTAAAGCAACGGAAAAAAAAAATTAAATATAAAGAAAATAATCATAAAAAATGGCTGAACTGAGTTGGATATCATGGTATCTTTCTGAATTAAATCTCTTAATTGTTTTAATATTGCGCTCCAGTGTCACAAACAACAATGTTTAAAATATGAATCTCAAGAATATTCAGTAAATGAGCATGCTTAAAAATTAATTAGCAGACTTAATGAATGTCAATTGTAATCGGAGACCAACTAAATGGCTATCCAGTGTTTCTAAAATGTATAATTAGAAATGTTTTCAGAGTAATATCTTGCATACAGAAGCTGCTATTGCATTGTTCTTTCTTTTTACAGACAGTTGAGGGTAGTCACTGGTGAGTGGTTTTTTGAAGAGAGATCAAAGCGATTTCAACCTGTATCAGGGATGGGAAGTGAAATCATCAAGCAGTCCATCATCAGGAAACCTATAGGTGGGATACACTGGACATTTCCTCTGACGTCTACTGTTGCCACTAAATGTTAAAGGAACAATGAACTCTTCTGTAGGCCTACTTACAACTTCAAATATTTTAACAAATCTCTATAGTATGGACAGGTGGTATAGAATCATAGAATGGTTACAGCACGGAAGTAGGCCATTCGGCCCATCGAGCCCGTGCCAACTCTCAGCTAGTCCCACTCCCTGCCCTTTCCCCATAGCCCTGCAATTTATTTTCCTTCAGATAATTATCCAACTCCCTTTTGAAAGATAACATTGAGTCTGCATCCATCACCATTTCAGGCAGTGCATTCCAGATCTTAACCACTCGCTGCGTAAAAAAGTTTTTTCTTACGTCACCTTTGGTTCTTTTGCCAATCACCTTAAATCTGTGTCCTCTGGTTCTCGACCCTTCCACTAATGGGAACAGTTTCTCTCCATCTGCTCTGTCCAGACCACTCATGATTTTGAACACCTCTATCAAATCTTCCCTTAATTTTCTCTGCTCCAACCTCAGCTTCTCCAGTCTATCAAAATAATTGAAGTCCCTCATTCCTGGAATCATTCTTGTAAATCTTTTCTGCATTTTCTCTGAGGCCTTCACATCCTTCCTAAAGTGTGGTCCCCAATATTGGACACGATACTCCAGTTGGGGCCGAACCAGTATTTTATACAGGTTCATCATCATTTCCACACTTTTGCACTCTATGGGCTAGAAATTCGCCAGCCTGCCGATATTTGTTTTTTAATGTCATTTTTGTTCCAAAATAAGAATAAAAATTTTGCCATTTTTTTAATGGGGTAAATTTGGCCAAAAAATATGCCTGTCGATAAAAATCGGCATTGCTGGAGGGATTTGTGTTGGAAACCGCCATCCTCGCTCACTTTACCGCGAGGCCAATACCGCCAAAAGTACAGGGGAGAAAACACCGAAAAAAATGCCCCAAAATAAAAAAATCAGAAAGCATTAACAGTACCCTTAAGCAATCAATCGCTGAAAAAGAATTAACAAAAAAACGTCAACTTACCTTTTTTGTAGGTCTTCCTACTTACCGACATTTCTGAGGCTGCAATGCCTGCTTTTCTCATGCGTTGTTTTTTCACCCGAGTACAAGTTCACCAAATGGCCAAATTTAGGCGGTCCTATTTTTTTACGTATGGCGATCAGCTTTTTGGCAATATTTCAAAACCGCCATTCTTAACCTTTGGGAAATTTTGTGAGGTTTCTTTTAAGGACACAAAAGCTCTTTTAACGCGAATAAAATCAGGTGGCTAATTTCTAGCCCATAATCTTTATTTATGAAGCCCAGGATCCCGTAAGCCTTTTTAACTGTTTTCTCAACCTGCCCTGCCACCATCAACGATTTATGCACACACAACCTCAATTCTCTCTCTTCGTGCATCCCCTTTAGGATTGTACCATTAAGTTTATATTTTCTCTCCTCATTCATTCTACCAAAATGCATCACTTCACACTTTTCTGCATTAAATTTCATCTACCACATGTCCATCCATTTCACCAGCCTGTCTATGTCTTCCTGAAATCTATCACTCTCCTCCTCACTGTTCACTATACTTCCAAGTTTTGTGTCAGCTGCAAATTTTGAAATTGTGCCCTGTCCACCCACATCCCAGTCATTAATATATATGAAGATATCAGTGGTCCAAGAACTGCCCCTGGGGGAACACCACTGTATACCTGCCTCCAATCTGAAAAACAACCGTTCACCACTACTCTCTGTTTGTTGTCACTTAGCCAATTTTGTATCCAGGCTGCTACTGTCCCTTTCCATGGGCTTCAATTTTGTTGGCAAGTGTATTATGTGGTATAGCAGTTACAGTGCCATGTTTGTTGGTTGAAGGCTCAGCCCTGTAAAATTCTTTAACGCTGTGATTATTGCTAAACTTAGCTGTGCTGCTCATTAACAATTCTTCCATTTGATTGGTTAAGAAGATACACACATTGCTTGCCCTGTTCACACAGGTTGCAGATCCCCTGTAGAGGGTGCTATGGTTTTTGACTCTCTAATTTACAGTACGTTCCAGTGCAAAACCCCACAAAACGTCTATGGGCAAGTGTAATAATCGGCTGGTGCTCCGCTGTTCATTCACCTCCAGCTGCAACATCTGGTCCATTGATATTTTCTGACTAATTTCCTCAACAGTCTTCAGCAACTACACACCCCTTATGTCAAGTGAATCAATAGTCCTACTAAACGGCATCAGAAGTAGATGTCAAAGGATTTGCGCAGATGGCAGATTAAAGTCAATGTGAGCAAACATCAAGACTACGATTTGGCTTCCTATCAATATATAAAACTGATCTTAAGTTGACAAATAGAAAATAAGAGCAAGGGCTCTTTTTTAAAAAGGGGATCTTCGTCACTTTGGGGAGGCAAAATGTCCCAACGATGTCATGAGGTATCATTCTTGAGCTGCAACTGAGGTTGTCTCCATTTAGACAATATCATCGTGATATAATATCCGAAACAAAACACTTTCCCAATTCATTCTACAAGGTGATGAGGGTCTTCAATTTACATTTAACTGATTACACAAGTACAGCAAGTACAAAGAAAATATAATTTAATAGACTTTGTTTAATGGCAGGTTTTAATGATCCCTTTGCAACCCAATGTTAATTTGGAGAAGTGGCAGGGAATTTACTACATGATTTTTAAATAGTTTTATTACACTTATTAAATAGTGTGCATAATTTGTAAATGATCAATAGGTGGCCTCAGAAAACAGAAGCTGAGGAAGTTTGTCGAAGTTTGTCACAGTTTATCAGTTATTTGATTCCGTATCCTATTTATTGCCTTACAGTTCCTTTTTTTTTAAAAGGGCTCTTGCTCTTATTTTCTGTTTGTCAACTTGAGATCAGTTTTATACATTCATAGGAAACCAAACTGTAGTCTTTACATGTGCTCACATTGACTTCAATCCGCCACCTGTGCAAATCCCTTGACATCTACTCTCGCAGTACCATGTTAAAAATCCACTTAGCTGCTCTGTTTCTTTGTTCGATTCATTTGCATTTTTGCTCTCTGTTGTCTTGCTCTTATAGAAACATAGAAAATAGGTGTAGGAATAGGCCATTCGGCCCTTCGAGCCTGCACCGCCATTCAATAAGATCATGGCTGATCATTCCTTCAGTACCCCTTTCCTGCTTTCTCTCCATACCCCTTGATCCCCTTAACCGTAAGAGCCATATCTAACTCTTTCTTGAATATATCCAATGAACTGGCATCAACAACTCTCTGCGGCAGGGAATTCCACAGTTCAACAACTCTCTGAGTGAAGAAGTTTCTCCTCATCTCAGTCCTAAATGGCCTACCCCTTATCCTAAGATTATGACCCCTGGTTCTGGACTTCCCCAACATCGAGAACATTCTTCCCGCATCTAACCTGTCCAGTCCCATCAGAATCTTATATGTTTCTATGAGATCCCCTCTCATCCTTCTAAACGCCAGTGAATAAAGGTCCAGTTGATCCAGTCTCTCCTCATATGACAGCCCAGCCATCTCTGGAATCAGTCTGGTGAACCTTCGCTGCACTCCCTCAATAACAAGAACTCCTCAGACTAGGAGACCAAAACTGAACACAATATTCCAGGTAAGGCCTCACTAAGGCCCTGTACAACTGCAGTAAGACCTCCCTGCTCCTATATTCAAATCCTCTAGTTATGAAGGCCAACATACCATTTGCCGCCTTTACTGCCTGCTGTATCTGCGTGCCCACTTTCAGTGACAAATGAACCATGACACCCAGGTCTCATTGCACCTCCCCTTTTTCTAGTCTGCTGCCATTCAGATAATCTGCCTTCGTGTTTTTGCCCCCAAAATGGATAACCTCACATTTATCCACATTATACTGCATCTGCCATGTATTTGCCCACTCACCTAATCTGTCCAAGTCACCCTGCAGCCTCTTAGCATCCTCCTCACAGCTCACACCGCCACCCAGTTCAGTGTCATCTGCAAACTTGGATATTACACTCTATTCCTTCATCCAAATCATTAATGTATATTGTAAAGAGCTGGGGTCCCAGCACTGAACCCTGCGGCACCCCACTAGTAACTGCCTGCCATTCTGAAAAGGACCCGTTTATCCCGACTTTCTGCTTCCTGTCTGCCAACCAGTTCTCTATCCACGTCAGTACATTACCCCCAAAACCATGCGCTTTGATTTTGTACACCAATCTCTTATGCGGGACCTTGTCAAAAGCCTTTTGAAAGTCCAAATACACCACATCCACTGGTTCTCCCTTGTCCATTTTACATCCTCAAAAAATTCCAGAAGATTCGTCAAGCATGATTTCCCTTTCATAAATCTGACTCGGTCCGATCCTGTCACTGCTTTCCAAATGGGCTGCTATTTCATCCTTAATGATTGATTCCAACATTTTCCCCACTACTGATGTCAGGCTAACTGGTCTATAATTACCTGCTTTCTCTCCTTCCTTTTTAAAAAAAAGTGGCGTTACATTAGCTACCCTCCAGTCCATAGGAACTGATCCAGAATCGATAGATTGTTGAAAAATGATTACCAATGCATTCACTATTTCTAGGGCCACTTCCTTAAGTACTCTGGGATGCAGACTATCAGGACCCGGGGATTTATCGGCCTTTAATCCCATCAATTTCCCTAACACAATTTCCCACCTAATAAGGATATCTTTCAGTTCCTCATTCTCACTAGACCCACTGTCGCCTAGTACATTCGGAAGGTTATTTGTATCTTCCTTTGTGAAGACAGAATCGAAGTATTGGTTCAGTTGGTCTGCCATTTCTTTGTTCCCCATTATAAATTCACCTGAATCCGACTACAAGGGACCTACATTTGCCTTTACTAATTTTTTTCTCTTCACATATTTATAGAAGCTTTTGCAGTCAGTTTTTATGTTCCCTGCAAGCTTCCTCTCGTACTCTATTTTCCCCTTCTTAATTAAACCCTTTGTCCTCCTCTGTTGCATTCTAAATTTCTCCCAGTCCTCGGGTTGGTTGCTTTTTTCTAGCCAATTTATATGCCTCTTGGTTGTAACACTATCCTTAATTTCCCTTGTTAGCCATGGTTGAGCCACCTTCCCAGTTTTATTTTTGCTCCAGACAGGGATGTATAATTGCTGAAGTTCATCCATGTGATCTTTTAAATGTTTGCCATTGCTTATCCACCGTCAACCCTTTAAGTATCCTCTGCCAGTCTATTCTAGCCAATTCACGCCTCATACCGTCGAAGTTACCTTTCCTTAAGTTCAGGACCCTAGTTTCCGAATTAACTTTGTCACTCTTAACCCACATTATCTGCTCATCAACAAACGGCATCCTTTAGTCAGCAGGGTGGTCTGTCCAGACTGTCTTTGGGGCGTCCTGAGATAGTGAAAGGCGCTATGTAAATAAAAGTCTTTCAAGTTTTTTTTTCAAGGGGTTCTCACTGATGCACCCCTTTGGATGACAGAATCATATGCCTAGATATTGGGTAGCAAAAGTAAACTTGGTGAAAAATGCAGGTTTGCTTATGGAAGAGATCAGTAAAGCTAACCCAAGAGAATAACAAGGAATTACCTTAAATTTATAACACCTACCAATCTGAACAGTCTCACTCATCTAAATAGGTAAGAGTTGTTGATATACCTAGTCATGGTATGCACCAAATTATAGGCATTGTATTACCTCCTGTATTACATTGGAGCCAATACTGTATTTCACCAACAGACCAGCAGCACTTTGAGTGGGTCTCAGTGGAATTGATGGAGTTAGAAGTGCTATGTAGCTGCCTACTGGAATTATTGCATTATACATTTCACTATAAAGGGAAAGAAAAATCACAGGCATGGTATACACAAGTATACAATTTCTGATTTGCACTCCAGGCAGTTCCTGAGAGTGCTGAATTGTGAAATCTCGCATTACAAATTAAGAGCTGCCTTAGTTTTGTTCATGTGTGCATGAAAAATACTATGAAAGTCCAGATTTAAAACATTTGAATATTTTGTTTGATCCAAGTATATGATTTATTTAATTGCAAAGTTTGTGGCACTCTCTGGAAACAAAGATAAATGAGTGTTATATTTTTACTTTTAGCAGAACAGAAATGTAATTTGCTCTTTTCACTCCTATCAGGAGGCAAGACTGACCAGCCAAAGGCAAAAATACAACCGCAAAATACAGAGGAAGCTTCAAGGACTCTCCCCACATTAACCAGAAATGAGAAGAAGATGGTTCCAGATGTACTCAAACGGTTCAAGTAAGAAAGAGAGGAACTTTAAGGATCTGTTGCATTTTCTGCATTAAATCCCTTGCTGGGATACTGCCTCAGTGAAATTGTTGTATTATTGTCTTCATTCAAACAGCTGGATTTGCTGTTCGGTAAGAGATATGCAACTGAAGAGTGTCAGCTATGGTTCAGTGGGTAGCACACTTGCCTCTGAGTCAGAAGGTTGCCAGTTCAAATCCCACTCCAGGGACTTGAGCACATAAATCTAGGCTGATACTCCAGTGCAGTGCTGAGGGAGTGCTACATTGTCGGAGGTGCCGTCTTTCAGATGAGATGTTAAAACGAGGCCCCATCTGCTCTCTCAGGTGGACGTAAAAGATCCCAAGACACTATTTCGAAGAAGAGCAGGGGAGATATCCCCATATTTATCCTTCAATCAACTTCTCTAAAACAGATTATCGGGTCATGATCACATTGCTGTTTGTGGGAGCTTGCTGTGCGCAAATTGGCTGCTACGTTTTCTACATTACAAGAGTGACTACACTCAAAGTACTTAATTGGCTGTAAAGCGCTTTGAGACAGCCAGTGGTTATGAAAGGCGCTATATAAATGCAAGTCTTTTTTTTTCTCTCTTTATTTTGGCCAAGCTGCTTAGATTATTGAGGAGAAATGTTTTTTCCCAATTTTCTTCCCTTTTCATATATTGGCCTAGTGTGGTTCCATGCATGCCCTCCGACAACTTATCTAAATGGCCACTCTTCATATATTAGATGATGACTTTCAGCAGGCTATTTAACTATTGGGGATATCCTGTTCCAACCCAAAGGCAGTACACTTGCACTTCCCAGCAGGGGTCACTGGACAGCAACCAGAAGCAGGAAACTTTGACAAACAGAAGTCAATTGTAATACTTCCATTGCTACCTTGACTAAAATCACCTAACACAGGATTGAGCACGGAACCATCATGATCCATATACTTAGTATGCAGTGCATTTTGCCCTCATCTACTGGGGAAGCTCGCAGAAAATTTATTTTCAAATTGCTTGCTAAACCGTATCAGTCAATTCCTTCTAAAAGCAAATTGCATTTTTCAACAAAGCATTATTTCTTTACTGTAATTCACCTTGTTTACCATTGCTAATTGATCATTAAACTATTATACATGCCTATGGGTTATTAATTACCAGTTGAGCTGAATGGCTTGTTTCTGTGCTATAATACAATGACCCAACAATAGGGCTTAATTTCAACGTCACAATTGTCAATTTAGTGTCAATTAGGATCATTTTTGTATTGTCGGCCCACACCCACTAAGAAATGTATTGAGATTGGCCAAACACATTTCAAAGAAGGCCCTCACGATCAGTGGAGAGACAAGGCTTTAATTCCATCAATCTGCACTGGATTGAAACCCAGGTCCCAGAATTCAAAGCACTACCCAGTTGCTTGCTCTTATCCTACTTGTTCTTATATGAAAAAGACATATAGGGCCCAAGTTTCCACATGATTTGCGCCTGATTTTTAGGAGCAACTGGTGGAGAACGGACTATCTTAGAAATCGCAATTCTCTACATTTTTTTTGCTGCAGTTCTAGTCAGGTAGAACAGTTCTACTTTGGAACAGAATTTTTTCTTCAAAAGGGGGCGTGTCCGGCCACTGACGCCTGATTTCAAAGTTTCCACAGTGAAAACATACTCCAAACTAAAGTAGAATGGAGCAAGTGAAGATTTTTGTAGAACTGAAAAAACCTGTTCTACACATTAAAAAAATCAGGCGCAGGTTACAAATTAGGCGTCCAGAACGAGGGGGGGGGGGAGGGAACTCATTCAATTCTACAATAAATCCTTATTAATACTTCTACAAATATTATACAAATAAATTCAACCTGAATAAACATTTATAAGCAAAGAAAAGATTAAATAAACCATCTTCCTACCTGTGTGAAAGTGCTTCAGCCAGAGAGAATTCTGCAGCCGTTCGTTGCCGCTGAGCGGGAGGGGGGGGGGGAAGGAGAAAGCGGTTTGTTGTTGTGGAGGGGAGGGAGGGGAAGGAGACAGCGAGTTGTTGCCGCGGAGGGGAGGGAGGGGAAGGAGACAGCGAGTTGTTGCCGCGGAGGGGAGGGAGGGGAAGGAGACAGCTGTTTGTTGCCGCGGAGGGGAGGGAGGGGAAGGAGACCGTGAGAAGGGTAGCCTCAGTGCTGATGGCAATGTGATTTTATTAAAAAATGTTCAAAAATTAAACAGCTACAAAGAACTACAAAAATGGCCGAGTGCCAATGTTTATTTTCACACTGAGCATGCGCGAACGCTCCAACGTGCACGCGCGCAGCGTTGCCGGCAGGAAAAAAACTAATTTAAATAGTACCCGCCCCCTCCCACTTACAAAATCGGCGTGAGTGTAGGCTCTGCCCCCCTGGGCGCCGCGCCAAACAGACAAGGAGCTGCAAAGCGCTCGAGAATAGCGCGTTTTTTTTCTGGCGCCATTTTAGGCGCGAAAAACGGGCGCCCAGCTCGGAGGGGCGCCCATTTTTTATCCTGTGGAAACTTGGGCCCATAATATGTATTAGTATTTACTGCTTAATGCAGTGTAATAAATATGGCAATAAGGTGATTATATTACATAGGATATACAGTATCGAAACATTCGGCCCAACCAGTCCATCCCGGCTTTTATGTGCCACTCGAGCCTCCTCCCATCTTTTCTCATCTAACCCTATCAGCATACTCCTCTATTCCCTTTTCCCTCATATGCTTGTCCCGCCTCCCCTTATTCACTTCAACTACTCTCTGTGGTAAGAGGTTTCTTTTGAATTCCTTATTTGATTTCTTGGTGACTATCTTATATTGATGGCCTTTAGTTTTGCTCTTCCCCACAAGTGGAAACACTCTCTCTGTATCTACTCTATCAAAACTTTTCATAATTTTAAAGACCTCTATTAGGTTACCCCTCAGCCTTCTCTTTTCAAGCAAAAAGAAACCCAGCCTGTTCATCCTTTCCTGATAGTTATATATCTTCGCATTTCTGCTTTCGTCCTTGTAAATCTTCTCTGCATATAAGATATCAAAAAATGTCCATGATAGACAATGGATGTAAAGTATGACACAAGTGTTAGGACATAATAAAATATTCTTGGTGACAAAATTAAGAGAATATTATCTTCACTTTGAGACTGGAAACAAAATAGGCTTGTCAACCACGTTTTCATGATGACAAATGTCATCATAATGACTAGAACGTCTTAAGTTCCTCATTATAAACCTGCATTAGGCTTATTTTGATAGTTGTCCCTGTTTGTTTGGGTCTACCTATATTGCTAATTCCTTGGTGAACAAAGTTTCTCCAGTTAATGGTTTGGATTTATTTGGATTGACTTGTATGTCCATTTTGGATCAGTTCAGACTTCAGATGGGACCACTGTCTGCTTCAGTTAATTGAAGTACCATGTGTGGCAACAGATCCCCTGGTTTTGTGTTGTAAAAGATTTACTTCAATAAGAAATCTGATCAGAATATGGGGTTGGATTTTGAATGAAAGGAAAATAATCTGAATCCATATTGAATTCACCTTAATCAGTCCAAGTACATAGTATAGATGAAACCGCTTTACAACAGACCGAAAGAATAAACAGAAAACCTGTGGCCTGCCCCACTCGTCTCACCATTGTAATTATGCAAAATGTAATTGTGCTTTTCTCTTCTACTCTGTGGCAGCTTCCTTCCTGACAGGAAACATGGCAAGTCCAATCTGAAGATACAGAATGATCAGGGACTAGACACAAAGTCCGAGGATGGAAGAAGCATTAGTTATGCAGGCTCAGACTTTGAAATGGAAAGTATACATTCCACAACCCAGTCTGGCAGGTAATGGAGCACATATTAAAATAAACACACACATGACTACTGAACCTCTGGGACTGTAGGTATTTGTTCTGTCTCAGTGCTTACAACTGAGAATGACATGGAAATTGTGTTCTGCTGCCATTCTTTAGTTTGCTTCAGAAGTTTATCTTTCCAGATATTTCTAAAGACTATTATAAGGAGCACTGAGACAACAGGCAATGAGATAATACTTCTCATAATGTGAAATTGAATGCAAAATGCATTAAGTTCAGTTACACAAAACAACTCGATCTTAATTTTTCAGTTCCATGTAGCTTCAAAGGTGGATCCACTATAACAGAATTCCCTCTGGTGGTGGTGCAAATGCACAACAATATTCATGTCCAGGATATGACCGGATATGACACATGCACAACAATACTCAGATGACAGATAATAAATATGCCCACTGGATTCTTCCATTAAATTGAGAGGGATATATATAGACTAATGAAGATATGTTTTGCCTTATTCATTGAAGAATTAAATTACAATCTGACATTTTAATAAGTTAATTAGTGTTATTTTACTTTACTTATTTAATTAATGAGGCATTTTATAATAAAAAGCTTACCTGCAACAATATGTTTATATCAGGAACCAACTGAGAGCATCACTAAATGATAAAATGCTTAAGTTCAGTCAGTTATACAAAGCAACCCAATCTCAATTTTTTCCAGTTCTTTCAAGGATTGCTTCAAATTGTCATAAGAACATAAGAACATAAGAAATAAGAGCAGAAGTAGGCCCTATGGCCCATTGAGCCTGCTCCGCCATTCAATAAGATCTTGGCTGATCATTGACCTCAACTCCACTTTCCCACCAGATCTCCATATCCCTTGATTCTCCTAGCCTCCAAAAATCTATCTATCTATCTCAGCTTGAATATGTTCAGAGACTGAGCATCCACAGCCCTCAGGAGCAGAGAATTCCAAAGATTCACAACCCTCTAAAGAAATTCCTCCTCATCTCTGTCTTAAATGCCTTCCCCTAATTCTAGACACTCCAGCCAGGGGAAACAACCTCTCAGCATCTACCCTGTCAATCCCCTTCAGAATCTTGTATGTTTCAATCAGATCACCCCTCACTCTTCTAAACTCCAGAGAGTATATGCCCATTCAACACAATCTCTCATCATAAGAAAGCCCTCTCATCCCAGGAATCAATCTAGTGAACCTCTGTTGTACCGCCTCAAAGGCAAATATATCCTTCCTTAGCTAAGGAGACCAAAACTGTGCACAGTGCTCCAGGTATGATCTCACCAAGGCCCTGTACAATTTTAGCAAGACTTCCTTAATCTTATACTCAAACTCCCTTGCAATAAAGGACAACATGCCATTTGCCTTCCTTATTGCTTGCTGTACCTGTATGCTAGCTTTCTGTGTTTCTTGCACAAGGATACACAAATCTCTGAACACAACATTCTAATGTTCCTCACCATTTAAAAAATGTACGGTTTTTCTATTCTTTCTACCAAAGTGAATAACCTCTCATTTCCCCATATTATACTCCATCTGCCACTTTGCTGCCCACTCACTTAGTCTATCTATATCCCTTTGCAGATGCTTAGTGTTCTCCTCACAGCTTACCATCCCACCTAGCTTTGTATCGTCAGCAAACTTGGATACATTACACTCGGTCCCTTCATCTAGGTCATTAATATAGATTGTAAATAGCTGAGGCCCCAGCACTGATCCTTGTGGCACCCCACTATTTACAGCTTACCAACCTGAAAAAGAACCGTTTATCCCTACTCTCTGTTTTCTCTCCATTAACCAATCCTCTAGCCATGCTAATACATTACCTCCAATCCCATGAGCCCTTCTCTTGTGGAATAACCTTTTATGTGACATCTTATCGAATGCCTTTTGGAAATCCAAATATACTACATCCACTGGTTCTCCTTTATCTACCCTGCTAGTTACATAAAAAAACTCTAATAAATTTATCAAACATGATTTCCCTTTCATAAAACCATGTTGACTCTGTCTAATCATGTTATGATTATCTAAATGCCCTGATATCACTTCCTTAACAATGGATTCCAGCATTTTCCCGATGACTGATGTCAGGCTAACTGGCCTGTAGTTCCCTGTTTTCTCTCTCCCTCCTTTCTTGAATAGCGGTGTTACATTTGCTACCTTCCAATCCGCTGGGGCCGTTCTAGAATCTAGGGAATTTTGAAAAACCAATGCATTCGCTATCTCTGCAGCCACCTCGTTTAAAACCCTAGGATATAGGCCATCAGGTCCAGAGGATTGGTTGGTTTTTAGTCCATTAGTTTCTCTAGTACTTTTTCTCTACTTATATTAATTACATTAAGTTCCCTCACCCTCATTAGATCCTTGGTTCCCCACCATTTTAGGTATGCTGTTTGTGTCTTCTACTGTGAAGACAGATACAAAATATTTGTTTAACGTCTCTGCCATTTCCTTATTTCCCATAATAATTTCTCCTGTCTCAGTCTCTAAGGGAGCAATGTTACTTTTGTTACTCTTTCTTTTTACATACTTGTTAAAAACTCTTACAATCTGTTTTTATATTTCTTGCTAGTTTTCTCTCATAGTCTACTTTTTCTCTTTTTATCAATTTTTTGGTCACCCTTTGCTGCTTTCTGAAACTCTCCCAATCCTCAGGCTTACTACTATTCTTGGCAACATTATAAGCTTCTGCTTTCAATCTAATGCTATCCTTAACTTTTTTAGTTAGCCACGGATGGATCACTTTTTCTGTGGAGTTTTTGTTTCTCAATGGAATACATTTTTGTTGAGAATTATGAAATATTTCTTTAAATGCTGGCCACTGTTTATCTACTGTCACACCTTTTAATCTATTTTGCCAACCTACCTTAGCCAAGTCGCCCTTCATACCTATGTAATTGGCTTTATTTAAGTTTAAGATTCTAGTTTTGGATTTGGACAAGTCACACTCAAATGTAATGTGAAATTCTATCATATTATCATCACTCTGTCCCAGAGGATCTTTTACTATGAGATTGCTAATTAACCCTGTCTCATTACACAATACAAGATCTAAAATAGCCTGTTTGCTGGTTGGTTCCATGATGTATTGTTCTAGGAAACTGTCCCGAATGCATTCCATGAACTCGTCCTCCAGACTACCTTTACCAATTTGATTTGTCCAGTCTATAAGAAGATTAAAGTCCCACACATTTATTGCATTACCATTGTTACAAGCTCCGCCTATTTCTTGATTAATATTCTGTCCAACGGTATAGCTACTGTTGGCCTGAACTCTCTTCCTTTCCAGAAGGTGCTGAACAATGCTGGGATAAGGCTGCTTGATTGCTGCCCATCATTCCATACCTCGTTTTCATGTGTGAGCCTAGAAAGTGGGTGTTGGTGGCTTACGAGACCACCCACATGTAATTTTCCAGCAGGAATCACTGGATAGCAATCAGGAGCAGCGGACAATGGCAGATTGTTCCACTCCTTAGCACAGGGAGAGTAAAGCCAGACTGCTGTGCCGCACTGCTACCTCAATTGAAATCAGCTAATGCAGCAAGTGAGGGCAGTTGCATAGTGCTGGCCAATGGAGGAGAGGAATTGGCAAAGAATGGTGTGGTTGACCATGTCAAAGGCTGCAGAGAAGTTGAAGAATAATGCACCACGACTTTGGTTAGGGATATATTGTGTTCCTAACACAGATGAGGCTGCACACAGGGAGGTTAAAGTAACAGTGATCTCAGTCTTTAATAAGACACTCCAGAGTGAGGAACAGGCCTTGGGGGCCGGCTTATATACAGCGCACCCAAGGGATGCTGGGATCTCTTGGGACTTCAGGGGATGAGCTCCCTGGTGGCGGAACATGGAAGTGCATGCTTTACAGATACACAACAGGATGCTTTCGTGCTGTGGGAAAATTATAAGCTTGATTAGGAGGGATTTTAACAGTTACAGAACAGATGTGCAATGATCTGGGAGACAACAACATATTCAGACTTTTGAAGGAAAATGAGTTTGGAAATAGAGCAGTAGTTTGCAAGGACAGAGGGGCCGAGGGAGGGTTTTATGAGGAGAGAGGTGATGAAAGTGGTTTTGAAAGGAAAAGGTGACACTGCAAATGGCACCATCTCCTCAGGCAATGTCAGTTAGAAATGAAAGTGAAGTTGGGTGGTCAACAGTTTAGTGGAAATGGGGGAACAGGAGGGAGGAGTGGGGGGGGGGGGGGAATAGGGGAGGGGTCCACGATGCAGCCTGTGGTGGAGCAGTGATTGACTGCTTCAGGATTTCCGCATTTATCTGCGCGTGGGCTAAATCCTGAAGTTACCGTCAGTTTCAGAGAGGTATTGATGGCAAACGCTGACCGTTTCATCACTGCAAAATTCAGGCTTTTACCTGTAACTATACAATGGTGCTAATTCATAATATAATTCTGAGGAATATCTTATACTCCGTGTACAGGTCAACTTTAACCACCAGAGACTGCAAGGGAATCAGCTGATGTTGGTTCTTATGAATACATCAGTGACCCCAATATTCACCACACAGTCCATCTCCTCTGCACAACACAACACTACCTCTATCAAAGACTCCCAGAGTTTAGCTCCATGTTCTCTGGATAGGATAAGGTGACCATTGGGGACTAAAAGAACTGTGCCCAGCACTTGGGTAAGTTGCTGGGAGTAGCTTCCGAAAGACCTTACCACCAGGTGGGGAGAAGCTCAGGGCGGGGGAAATCTCTGAACTTTTCCTGTGAGGTCTAGAAAAGCAGTCGTGCTCCCCCTGGCCCCACAAGGAAAATTAACAAGTAAAACCACAAACATTTTTGGGCCTCTTCTGGCCCCAAATCCTCTTCCCATTAGGTTGGCCTGGTAGGAAAGCCACAATGGTTTCTGCTGGGCAGGCACAGTTAAAAATGACCATTTTAATGCGTGCCTCAAATTGAAATAAAATCTGTGCATACAGCACTAATTCCATGCAGCATAATAAATATGGAATAGTGCTGGCATTATCAATTGAACTTAAAAAGTGCAGTGATGAAACATAACATCCGCTTGAGTGCTTTAAAGCCATCATCTCTTGGCTCACAACGACTCAACCACCAATAGTTAATGACTTCATTTTAAAATCCAGGAATTATTTTGTTGGATTACCTTGAATTCAAGGGTGATCCATGCTTTGATTGTGGCCGAGAATTTATTTTAACACTAAGCTCGCTTATCCGATCTGTGTAGTCCTGTGATAAGGACTGAACTAGTGCTTCTGAGGCTTCAACCAGGTTGCTAACATCAGTTCTAGACTTCCTGTCCACAAAAATTTTAAATAGGAATTTGTAAATCAGGCGCAGTACCATATTTCATGGAAGACTTTTAATCTTTCATGGCATTTTATTATTCCACACTGGCCAGAAAAATACTCACATTGCACAAGCCATGTCATGTAACCAAACAACGTAATGATTGAATGAGAAGTAAAAAAATGACAAACAAAAAAATATTTTATTAGCATTGCTTAATTTTACACAAAAACAGAATGGAATACATGTTTCCTGCCCCACCCCCCCTCCGCCCCAAAATGTTGTCCACCTATCCTGAAGTTGTGTCCCTGTGCTGGGGTTCTGGCAGTCTTTCACTATGTAACACAAGCTACTGTACTTCATATGCAAGCCCAGACAGTGATTATTCTTCAACAGAAGGAGCATTAAAACAGAGCTTGATCCCATGCTTACCTGGCATCTATACATCTGCATTTTTAAGCATGGTCACTGGATAGCAATCAGGACCATGAACACTGAATGATCTTTTCCTCATCCCTAGCCGAGGACACTACAGTAGCCAACTGCAACATCTCCTACTATAGCCTGTCTAAGAACAGCTAACTCAGCACAGACTTTGAAATAAATCAGAGACACCACTTTGGGTACTGTTGAGGGGGATGACTCATCAGGGGAGGGCAGCAGCAACCAAGTTCATGGAACCGTGGCTGGCTCTGCTGCACAGGAGGGCAGGAAAAAGAGTGGGAGAGCGATAATGATAGGGGATTCAATTGTAAGGGGAATAGATAGGCATTTCTGTGGCTGCAACTGAGACTCCAGGATGGTATGTTGCCTCCCTGGTGCAAGGGTCAAGGATGTCTCGGAGCGGGTGCAGGACATTCTGAAAAGGGAGGGTGAACAGCCAGTTGTCGTGGTGCACATTGGTACCAACGATATAGGTAAAAAAAATGGGATGAGGTCCTACGAGACGAATTTAATGAGCTAGGAGCTAAATTAAAAAGTAGGACCTCAAAAGTAGTAATCTCGGGATTGCTACCAGTGCCACGTGCTAGTCAGATTGGAATCGCAGGATAGCTCAGATGAATACGTGGCTTGAGCAGTGGTGCAGCAGGGAGGGATTCAAATTCCTGGGGCATTGGAACTGGTTCTGGGGGAGGTGGGACCAGTACAAACCGGACGGTCTGCACCGGACCGGAACCAATGTCCGAGGAGGAGTGTTTGCAAGTGTTGTTGGGGAGGAGTTAAACTAATATGGCAGGGGAATGGGAACCAATGCAGGGAGACAGAGGGAAACAAAATGGAGACAGAAGCAAAAGACAGAAAGGAGATGAGTAAAAGTGGAGGGCAGAGAAACCCAAGGCAAAAAACAAAAAGGGCCACTTTGCAGCAAAATTCTAAAGGATCAAAGTGTGTTTAAAAAGGCAAGCCTGAAGGCTCTGTGTCTCAATGTGAGGAGTATTTGGAATAAGGTGGACGAATTAACTGTGCAGATAGCAGTTAACGGATACGATGTGGTTGGCATCACGGAGACATGGCTCCAGGGTGACCAAGGCTGGGAACTCGACATCCAAGGGTATTCAACATTTAGGAAGGATAGACAGAAAGGAAAAGGAGGCGGGGTGGCGTTGCTGGTTAAAGAGGAAATTAATGCAATTGTAAGGAAAGACATTAGCTTGGATGATGTGGAATCGGTATGGATGGAGCTACGGAATACCAAAGGGCAGAAAACGCTAGTGGGAGTTGTGTACAGACCTCCAAACAGTAGTAGTAATGTTGGGGAGGGCATCAAACAGGAAATTAGGGGTGCATGCAAGAAAGGTACAGCAGTTATCATGGGTGACTTTAATATGCATATAGATTGGGCTAACCAAACTGGAAGCAATACGGTGGAGGAGGATCTCCTGGAGTGCATAAGGGATGGTTTTCTAGACCAATATGTTGAGGAACCGACTAGAGGGGAGGCCATCTTAGACTGGGTGTTGTGTAATTAGAGAGGATTAATTAGCAATCTCTTTTTGCGAGGCCCCTTGGGGAAGAGTGACCATAATATGGTGGAATTCTACATTAGCATGGAGAATGAAACAGTTAATTCAGAGACCATGGTCCAGTACTTAAAGAAGGGTAACTTTGAAGGTATGAGGCATGAATTGGCTAGGATAGATTGGCGAATTATACTTAAGGGGTTGACAGTGGATGGGCAATGGCAGACATTTAGAGACCGCATGGATGAACTACAACAATTCTACATCACTGTCTGGCGTAAAAATAAAAAAAGGGAAGGTGGCTCAACCGTGGCTATCAAGGGAAATCAGGGATAGTATTAAAGCCAAGGAAGTTGGCCAGAAATAGCAGCAAACCCGGGAACTGGGAGAAATTTCGAACTCAGCAGAGGAGGACAAAGGGTTTGATTAGGGCAGGGAAAATAGAGTACAAGAGGAAGCTTGCAGGGAACATTAAAATGGACTGCAAAAGCTTCTATAGATATGTAAAGAGAAAAAGGTTAGTAAAGACAAACGTAGGTCCCCTGCAGTCAGAATCAGGGGAAGTCATAACTGGGAACAAAGAAATGGCAGACCAATTGAACAAGTACTTTGGTTCGGTATTCACTAAGGAGGACACAAACAACCTTCCGGATATAAAAGGGGTCAGAGGGTCTAGTAAGAAGGAGGAACTGAGGGAAATCCTTATTAGTCGGGAAATTGTGTTGGGGAAATTGATGGGATTGAAGGCCGATAAATCCCCAGGGCCTGATGGTCTGCATCCCAGAGTACTTAAGGAGGTGGCCTTGGAAATAGCGGATGCATTGACAGTCATTTTGCAACATTCCATAGACTCTGGATCAGTTCCTATGGAGTGTAGCCAATGTAACCCCACTTTGTAAAAAAGGAAGGAGAGAGAAAACAGGGAATTATAGACCGGTCAGCCTGACATCGGTAGTGGGTAAAATGATGGAATCAATTATTAAGGATGTCATAGCAGCGCATTTGGAAAGAGGTGACATGATAGGTCCAAGTCAGCATGGATTTGTGAAAGGGAAATCATGCTTGACAAATCTTCTGGAATTTTTTGAGGATGTTTCCAGTAGAGTGGACAAGGGGGAACCAGTTGATGTGGTGTATTTGGACTTTCAGAAGGCTTTCGACAAGGTCCCACGCAAGAGATTAATGTGCAAAGTTAAAGCACATGGGATTGGGGGCAGGGTACTGACGTGGATTGAGAACTGGTTGGCAGACAGAAAGCAAAGAGTAGGAGTAAATGGGTACTTTTCAGAATGGCAGGCAGTGACTAGTGGGGTACCGCAAGGTTCTGTGCTGGGGCCCCAGCTGTTTACATTGTACATTAATGATTTAGACGAGAGGATTAAATGTAGTATCTTCAAATTTGCGGATGACACTAAGTTGGGTGGCAGTGTGAGCTGCGAGGAGGATGCTATGAGGCTGCAGAGTGACTTGGATAGGTTAGGTGAGTGGGCAAATGCATGGCAGATGAAGTATAATGTGGATAAATGTGAGGTTATCCACTTTGGTGATAAAAACAGAGACAGACTATTATCTGAATGGTGACAGATTAGGAAAAGGGGAGGTGCAACGAGACCTGGGTGTCATGGTACATCAGTCATTGAAGGTTGGCATGCAGGTACAGCAGGCGGTTAAGAAAGCAAATGGCATGTTGGCCCTCATAGCGAGGGGATTTGAGTACAGGGGCAGGGGAGGTCTTGCTACAGTTGTACAGGGCCTTGGTGAGGCCATACCTGGAGTACTGTGTACAGTTTTGGTCGCCTAACTTGAGGAAGGACATTCTTGCTATTGAGGGAGTGCAGCGAAGGTTCATCAGACTGATTCCCGGGATGGCACGACTGACATATCAAGAAAAACTGGATCAACTGGGCTTGTATTCACTGGAGTTCAGAAGAATGAGAGGGGATCTCATAGAAACGTTTGAAATACTGACGGGTTTAGACAGGTTAGATGCAGGAAGAATGTTCCCAATGTTGGGGAAGTCCAGAACAAGGGGACACAGTCTAAGGATAAGGGGTAAGCCATTTAGGACCGAGATGAGGAGAAACTTCTTCACCCAGAGAGTGGTGAACCTGTGGAATTCTCTACCACAGAAAGTTGTTGAGGCCAATTCACTAAATATATTCAAAAAGGAGTTAGATGTACTCCTTACTACTAGGGGGATCAAGGGGTATGGCTAGAAAGCAGGAATGGGGTACTGAAGTTGCATGTTCAGCCATGAATGGCGGTGCAGGCTCGAAGGGCCGAATGGCTTACTCCTGCACCTATTTTCTATGTTTCTATGTTTCTTAATCTATGTGGTTCAGTACTTTCTCTAACACCACTTCTGCCTATATTTTTTATGATTGTTCTCGGGATGTAGGCAATGTTGTCAAAGCCACATTTATTGCCCATTCTTAGTTGCCCTGAGAAGGTGATGGAGGGCCTTGTGTTTAAATTGCTGCAGTCCATGTGAAGAGACTGCTTCCACACTGTGCTGGGTAGGCTAGTTCAGTAAGATCATTGAAGCAGCAACATCTTGGGCCAAGGGCACTGCAGATCTAAGCATGGCTAATTGTTAATTTCATTGGGTGTAACTTTGATATGAATCTGCTTCTGGAAGAACTAACAAGACCAGATTTATTCTAAGGAAGCCTCTTGGCTAAATAGAGCAAAACCAACAAAAGATGTAATGAAGCCTGTGATTTAGACACTCCCATCCTGATGACTGAAGGAAAATGTTTGATAATTGGAGGTAGGAGCAAAAAGTAAATTATCATCTTTTTGAAAGATACATTTTTATAATGTTAAAAATTTACTGCAAAGGCCATATTGCAACACAAATTAGACCATTGTGATCCCCAATCTTCCATTGGCAAATTTGCTGTAAAAATAACCAGAACATGCCACAGCGAGCATAGTAGCGAATCAGCAGAGGAGCTGTCAATGACCAAAGTAAAAGCCCATTGCGATGTGTTGCTACTTGGGCCCGGAAATGTTTAAAATAGATATTTGTAGGTTGAACTGATGGGCAGAAACAAGCACAAATTCACCTTAAGCTTTTTATATCTCTCCGGTTAGTTCATTAGATGGAACAATGATCGATTCGAATGACAAAAAAAGTAACATTTGTATGGTAGTTTCCGGCTCGAACCGGCAATCTGCTCCCACCAGATATAGAATGTCTGTTACTTTGCACCAGTAACTTTAGACACAGTCAAACTACACCACTGAATACTAATGAAGCATCACATGAGGGCAAAACAATTAATTCTTAATTTAAACAGTAAACTACAATTCCTGTGATTGCACCAAACATACTGAGCCTACCAGCATCATTCTGTAGTGGTCTAAGTGGCTGTGACAATCACAGTAGCATTAATTAAGCAAGCTTCATCTTGCTGTTTATTTTAATGGGGCAGTGGAGCTATGATAATTAGGTGTTCAACTTAGTTATGCAATGTCCATATTAATATTGTTGCACATACTTGTATATCTAAAGCATGCACTCCCATGTTCCGCCACCAGGGAGCTCATCCCCTGAAGTCCCAAGGGATCCCAGCATCCCTTGGGAGCACTGTATATAAGCCGGCCCCCAAGGCCTGTTCCTCATTCTGGAGTGTCTTATTAAAGACTGAGGTCACTGTTACTTTAACCTCCCTGTGTGCAGCCTCATCTGTGTTTGGAACACAATATATCCCTAACCAAAGTCGTGGTGCATTATCCTTCAACTTCTCTGCAGCCTTTGACATGGTCAACCACACCATTCTTTGCCAATTCCTCTCCTCCATTGGCCAGCACTATGCAACTGCCCTCACTTGGTTCCATTTTTGCCTATCCAGCTATATATCACCCATCATAAGGGATTCTACAACTAAACTTAATGATCTTGATATCACTTGCATGGTGGTTCTCGACTGACTTAAAAGACTCGTATCAAGAAATTCACAAGGACAGAACCTGAGCATGCTAAATGAGTCTTGGGATTAAATCTACAAAGCGCTGATAGTCATCTTGTGGAGCCACTGGTTACAGAGCAGGTCCCACTGAATTGGAAATGTGCTAACGTGGTACCTATTTTCAAGAAAGATGATAAAACAAACCTAGTTAACTACAACCCATTCATTTTACATTAGCAACTGGAAAAATAATGGAATTGATTATTGGAACAAAATTATACTTATACAAAAATAACATAACTGGCAGCCAACACAGACTCAGAAGGGGTAGATGTTGTCTTTTCTGAAAAAATTGCATCCCAAGATGATGTTGGAAAGCTCAGTGATGTAAAAGCTAGACTCTGAAGTCTGTGATATAAGAAAGACTGCTGCACAAGCTGACGACAATAAATAAATAATTTGCATTTAAATTACATCTCACATCCTCGGAACACTTCAAAATGCTTCCCAACCAATTAATTACTTAAGAAGCGGAGTGATTATGTAGACACAGCTATTTTAGATAAAACTTGGGAGAAGAAATCGGCTGAAAGCGAGGAAGCAGGCATGTTCAGGCAATGATGTCGGGTTTGAGAATTATACTAAGTGGAATGCTCCAACAATTGCTTCTGCACCCCATACTGTTTATCTACATAAATTACCTTAATTCCAAAATCTCCCCATGAATTTCAAGAAATTGCTGGATTTGCACCGTAAATACAAATTAAACTCACCACAGAAAGTTAGGGCTGGTATTTCATGACTAAAGGTTTCTTTTAATGACCAGATTTATGCTCCTGTAATGAGACACAACCTCGGAGTCCTAGAACGGGATCTATCGAAACTGTGGAGTCTCATTGCTGCAGGGAGTAAATTGTTCCAAGAGATTCTTTTAAATTTTAAAACAATCTCACTTTTCCTTTATGTCTGTCTCTCCTTTTCTCTCACTCTTAATCTAGTCATTTTTTTCTTCTCTTCATTTCTTGCATGGATTCACTCTGGAGCATTCGCGATGCTGAGGATGTCGTGAATAGCACGTTTAGCGAGTTGGTTACATCGCAGGTAAAGGTTACTCACGCAGATAAGGAATGGATGACCATCAGGCAGAGCAGTGGAAGGAAGGTAGTGCAGGGGTTCCCTGTGGTCATCCTCCTCCAAAACCGATACACCGCCTTGGGTGCTGTTGGGGAGGATGACTCATCAGGGGAGGGCAGCAGCAGCCAAGTTCATGGCACCATGGGTGGCTCTGCTGCACTTGAGGGCAGGAAAAAGAATGGAAGAGCTATAGTGGTAGGGGATTCTATTGTAAGGGAAATAGATAGGCATTTCTGTGGCCGCAATTGAGACTCCAGGATGATATGTTGCCTCCCTGGTGCAAGCATCAAGGATGTCTCGGAGCAGCTGCAGGACATTTTGGAGGGGGAGAGTGAACAGCTAGTTGTCAGGGTGCATTTCGGTATCAACAAGATAGGTAAAAAATGGGATGAGGACCTACAAGCTGAAATTAGGGAGCGAGGAGTTAAATTTAAAAAGTAGGACCTCAAAGGTAGTAATCTCATGATTGCTACCAGTGCCACATGCTAGTCAGAGTAGGAGTTGCAGGATAGCCAAGATGAATACGTAGCTTGAGGAGTGGTGCAGCAGGGAGGTATTCAAATTCCTGGGGCACTGGAACCGGTTCTGGGGGAGGTGGGATCAGTACAAACTGGATGGTCTGCACCTGGGCAGGACTGGGAACCAGTGTCCTCTGGGGAATGTTTGCTAGTGCTGTTGGGGAGGGGTTAAACTAATATGGCAGGGGGGGTGGGAACCTATGCAGGGAGACCGAGGGAAGTAAAATGGGGGCAGAAGCAAAAGATAGAAAGAAGAAAAGTAAAAGTGGAGGGCAGAGAAACCCAAGGCAAAAATCAAAAAGGGCCACATTACAGCAAAAGTCTAAAGAGTCAAAGTGTGTTAAAAAGACAAGCCTGAAGGCTCTGTGCCTCAATGCGAGGAGTATTCATAATAAGGTGGATGAATTAACTGCACAGGCAGCTATTAACGAATATGATATAATTGGGATTACGGAGACATGGCTCCAGGATGACCAAGGCTGGGAACTCAACATCCAGGGGTATTCAACATTTAGGAAGGATAGACAGAAAGAAAAAGGAGGTGGGGTTGCGTTGCTGGTTAAAAAGGAAATTAACACAATAGTAAGGAAGGACATTAGCGTGGATGATGTGAAATCTGTATGGGTAGAGTTGCGGGATACGAAAGGGCAGAAAATGCTAGTGGGAGTTGTGTACAGACCACCAAACAGTAGTAGTGAGGTTGGGGACAGCATCAAACAAGAAATTAGGGATGTGTGCAAGGTACAGCAGTTATCATGTGCGACTTTAATCTACATATAGATTGGGCTAACCAAACTGGTAGCAGTATGGTGGAGGAGGATTTCCTGGAGTGTATTAGGGATGGTTTTCTTGACCAATATGTCGAGGAACCAACTAGAGGGCTGGGTGATGTGTAATGAGAAAGGACTAATTAGCAATCTTGTTGTGCGAGTCTCCTTGAGGAAGAGTGACCATAAAGTGGCAGAATTCTTTATTAAGATGGAGAGTGACACAGTTAATTCAGAGACTAGGGTCCTAAACTTAAGGAAAGGTAACTTCAATGGTATGAGACGTGAATTAGCTAGAATAGACTGGCGAATGATACTTCAAGGGTTGATGATGGATAGGCAATGGCAAACTTTTAAAGATCACATGGATGAACTTCAACAATTGTACATCCCTGTCTGGAGTAAAAAATAAAATGGGGAAGGTGGCTCAACTGTGACTAACAAGGGAAATTAAGGATAGTGTTAAATCCCAGGAAGAGGCACATTAATTGGCCAGAAAAAGCAGTAAACCTGAGGACTGGGAGAAATTTAGAATTCAACAGAGGAGGACAAAGGGTTTAATTAGGAGGGGGGAAATAGAGTATGAGAGGAAGCTTGCTGGGATCATAAAAACTGACTGCAAAAACTTCTATAGATATGTGAAGAGAAAAAGATTAGTGAAGACAAACATAGGTCCCTTGCAGTCAGAATCAGGTGAATTTATAATGGGGAACAAAGAAATGGCAGACCAATTGAACAAATACTTTGGTTCTGTCTTCACAAAGGAAGACACAAATAACCTTCCGGAAATACTAGGGGACTGAGGGTCTAGCGAGAAGGAGGAACTGAAGGAAATCCTTATTAGTCAGGAAATTTTGTTAGGGAAATTGATGGGATTGAAGGCCGACAAATCCCCAGGGCCTGATAGTCTGCATCCCAGAGTACTTAAGAAAGTGGCCCTAGAAATAGTGGATGCATTGGTGAACATTTTCCAACAGTCTGTTGACTCTGGATCAGTTCCTATGGATTGGAGGGTAGCTAATGTAACACCACTTTAAAAAGAAAAAGGAGGGAGAGAGAAAACGGGTAATTATAGACCAGTTAGCCTGACATCAGTAGTGGGGAAAATGTTGGAATCAATTATTAAAGATGAAATAGCAGCGCATTTGGAAAGCAGTGACAAGATCAGTCCAAGTCAGCATGGATTTATGAAAGGGAAATCATGCTTGACAAATCTTCTAGAATTTTTTGAGGATGTAACTAGTAGAGTGGATAAGGGAGAACCAGTGAATGTGGTGTATTTGGACTTTCAAAAGGCTTTTGACAAGGTCCCACACAAGAGATTGATGTGAAAAATTAAAGCACATGGTATTGGGGGTAATGTATTGACGTGGCTAGACAAGTGGTTGGCAGAGAGTCGGGATAAATGGGTCCTTTACAGAATGGCAGGCAGTGATTAGTGGGGTGCCGCAGGGGTCAGTGCTGGGACCCCAGCTATATACAATATACATTAATGATTTAGATGAAGGAATTGAGTGTAATATCTCCAAGTTCGCAGATGACACTGAGCAGGGTGGCGGTGTGAGCTGTGAGGAGGATGCTAAGAGGCTGCAGGGTGACTTGGACAGGTTAGGTGAGTGGGCAAATGCATGGCAGATGCGTATAATGTGGATAAATGTGAGGTTATCCACTTTGGTGGCAAAAACATGAAGGCAGAATATTATCTGAATGGCGGCAGATTAGGAAAAGGGGAGGTGCAACAAGACATGGGTGTCATGGTACATAAGTCATTGAAGGTTGGCATGCAGGTACAGCAGGCGGTAAAGAAGGCAAATGGCATGTTGGCCTTCATAGCTAGGGCATTTGAGTATAGGAGTAGGGAGGTCTTACTGCAATTGTACAGGGCTTTGGTGAAGCCCCACCTGGAATATTGTGTTCAGTTTTGTCTCCTAATCTGAAGAAGGAAATTCTTGCTATTGAGGGAGTGCAGCGAAGGTTTACCAGACTGATTCCCGGGATGGCAGGGCTGACATATGAGGAGAGACTGAATTGGCTGGGCCTGTATTCACTGGCGTTTAGAAGAATGAGAGGGGATCTCATAGAAACATATAAAATTCTGATGGGACTGGACAGGTTAGATGCAGGAAGAATGTTCTCGATGATGGGAAAGTCCAGAACCAGGGGATGCAGTCTTAGGATAAGGGGTAGGCCATTTAGGACTGAGATGAGGAGAAACTTCTTCACTCAGAGAGTTGTTAACTGTGGAATTCCCTACCGCAGAGAGTTGTTGATGCCAGTTCATTGGATATATTGAAGAGGGAGTTAGATATGGCCCTTATGGCTAAAGAGATCAAGGGGTATGGAGAGAAAGCAGGAAAGGGGTACTGAGGTGAATGATTAGCCATGATCTTATTGAATGGCGGTGCAGGCTCAAAGGGTCGAATGGCCTACTCCGGCACATATTTTCTATGTTTCTATGTTATGTATCTAATTTCACTCTAATTCACCCTATTTCTTTCTTCGCCGTTTGCTCTCTTTCTCAAATCCATAAATCTAATTCGTTAAGGAGATAAGACTAGGTCCCATTGCTCACCAAGACCCCAGATGCCCCGCTGACCACATTATCAATTTGTACTTCCAGCAATTTGCGGCGTGAAAATTTTTCGAACTGAATGGTGAGGAAAAAAATCCAACTTGTGGGGCTCACTATGAAATGCCCTGCTCCAGTAAATTCTGGCCCAATGTAACTTGGTCAAATTTGCTGATTATACTAAACAAGGTTAGGGGTGGTGGAATTTGAAGCAGTCATTGAGTTACAGAAGAACCTCGACAATATTTGCAAGTGGGCAGAACCATTGTCGGGGAAATTCAATACAGATGAGTGAAAGGTCTTGCACATTGGAAAAAACTGTGGGGCAAACTTAGTTAACATTTTGTTGAGGGGAAAGGTTTGGAACCGAGAATAGACTCGGCACTGACCATGTTCTGTCATTGCACAGCAGCAATTCACAAAACAAACAAAATGTTGAGTTCTATGCTGAATCAGTAGTGTGGAGAAAGCTCAAGGATCCTGCACTGCAGCTCACAGACTCCCTAGATGGGAGTGCAGGTCAAAGATAGATTACAACACTGTACTGTAGCAATGATTCTCTGACTTGCTGGGAGTGCAGGATCACTGAATAAACCTTTACAGTCTGAGGCTGTGATTCTGAAGCTGTCTAATGCTCTGGTCAGGTTGTACCGTGAGTACTGCAGTCAATTTTAGTCACCAAAGCACAAGGAAAACATCCAAGCCCTGGAAGTGGCACAGAGAAGAGCAACACAGCTGAATCCTAGTGTCCACTATTTTGCCAGTTACTAATGTAAAACAAATGGGTTGTAGTGTCAGAGAACTAAGTTATGGGAAAAAGTTTGAAAAACTTGCATTCTTCAGCCTGAAAAAGTGGAATGAGAGAAGTATTTAAAATACTGAGTGGAATAGAAAATATTAACCTGAATACTAAATGAAACCATCTCTGCAGGATAAGTGGACAAATTAGTAAAAGGCACATTCCATTCAGGAATAATTCAAGGAAGCACTTCTTCACATGGAATAATACCTGGAATGGTTTCCTAGGCAGGCAAAAATTCTGGACTTATTCAAGAATGAGTTGGATATTGTGGTGAGGGAACCTAGCGTTTCTATGGAAGAATGAACTAGCCTGAATAGCCTCCATCATCTGTACTTAAATGCTAGATAGCCAGCTTGAAATGTTCGCATGAGGGTCATTTACACAGCAGCTACCAGTTTGAGCTGCAGTTTTGGTTTTAGCCAGGGGCTATCCAGGTTACAGTGCCCAGGTGAGGTCACTGCAATGTAATCTTACACATACACAGAGCTCCTCGACCAACAGTTAGATTTTAAATGTTTAGACCGTGCAGGTGGCAGCCAATTTTTAATTTTTAATCCTGCCACTGGTGTAGAGCCTCACCCACCAAAATTCCAGTTGTACTCCCATGAATTTAAAGGATATAAAATGTGCACTTCCAGCAAGTGAAGCTCTGCGCCACAAGTGCATGTTCATAAAATTCATCCACAAAAGTAAAACATTGAAAGTCTGGATTTAGACACAATGGGCCCAAGTTTCCACAAGAAAAAAAACGGGCGCCCCTCCGAGCTGGGCGCCCGTTTTTCACGCCTAAAACGGCGCCCTAAAAAAATCCTCGGTAGTCTGCACCTACTTACAGGTCCTCTTGCCCTTGGCGCAGTCAGCACGAGCTGTGGGGGGGCGGAGCCAGGTCCCGGCGTTGAAAACAGTGCCGGGACCTCTGCACGTGCGCGCTACAGTCGGCACGCAAGTGCAGTAGCTCCAGGCGCCGAACTGTGTGGGAGGGGCCCGAAGCACGCAGCCCCTAGCCCTGGCCCAATGGCCTCACTGGGGCTCCTCCCACGGCCAGCTCCTGCTCCCCGCCTGACCAGACCCGACACTCGCTCCCCCCGCCCCCCGCCGAACAGACCCGACCCGACACCCGCTCCCCCCCCGCCCCGAGACCCGCTCCCCCCGCACCGACCCAAGACCCGACCCCCGCTCCCCCCCCCCGACTGACCCGACCCGCGCTCCTGTTACCCGACCCGACGCCCCTCTCTCTCTCTCTCTCCCTCCCTCTCTCTCCCTCTCCCCCCTCCCCTCTCCCTCCCTCTCCCCCTCCCTCTCCCCCTCCCCTCCCCCTCCCCCCCTCCCCCTCCCCCTCCCCCTCCCCCTCCCCCTCCCCCTCCCCCTCCCCCTCTCCCTCTCCCTCTCCCCCTCCCCTCTCCCCCTTCCCTCTCCCCCTCCCCTCTCTCTCTCTCTCTCCCCCCCCTCCCCTCTCTCTCTCCCCCCCCTCTCTCTCTCCCCCCCTCTCTCTCTCCCCCCTCTCTCTCTCTCTCCCCCCCTCTCTCTCTCTCCCCCCCTCTCTCTCTCTTCCCCCCCCCTCTCTCCCCCCCCCTCTCTCCCTCCCCCTCTCTCTCCCCCTCTCCCTCCCTCCCTCCCTCTCCCTCCCTCCCTCCCTCCCCCACTCTCTCTCCCTCCCTCTCTCTCTTTCTCTCTCTCTCTCTCTCTCCCCCTCCACTCTCTCTCTCCCTCCCTCTCTCTCCCTCTCTCCCTCTCTCTCTCTCTCGCCCCCTCCCGCTCAGCGGCACGAACGGCTGCAGAATTCTCCCTGGCTGAAGCACTTTCACACAGGTAGGAAAATGGTTTATTTAATCTTTTCGTGGCTTATAAATATTTATTCAGGTTGGATTTATTTGTATAATATTTGTAGAAGTATAAATAAGGATTTATTGTCGAATTTAATGAGTTCCCTTCCTCCCCCCACCTCGTTCTGGACGCCTAATTTGTAACCTGTGCCTGATTTTTTAATGTGTAGAACAGGTTTTTTCAGTTCTACAAAAATCTTCACTGGCTCCATTCTACTTTAGTTTGGAGTACATTTTCACTGTGGAAACTTTCAAATCAGGCGTCAGTGGCCGGACACGCCCCCTTTTGAAGAAAAAAATTCTGTTCTAAACTAGAACTGTTCTACCTGACTAGAACTGCAGAAAAAAAAATGTGGAGAATTGCGATTTCTAAAATAGTCCGTTCTCCACCAGTTGCTCCTAAAAATCAGGCGCGAATCATGTGGAAATTTGGGCCCATAGTTTTGTTCAGCACCCACAGATGAAATTCATTTGCTGTGGAGCCCAGTGCAATGCAAGCTATCGCTGATAATCTCAGGTCCTCACTGTTTGTTATCCACAGCAGAACATCAACCCCAGTACCACAAATCTCGCCAGCGCCCAGCAAACACACCATTGTATCAGATTATGGGAAGAAGGTAAGTTTGACGACTTTGTATTCTCAAGATAATGTCAGATTTTGAACAATCAGAAGTTAAATTAAACCATGTTGAACATCAGAATAATTCCTCATTAAAATTTTCATACAGCTCTATCACATCAGTGGATGTTATATTTTGTCATTGCACAAGTGTACACTCAGCACATGTGAAATCCAATGCTGATTGGAAGCGAAGAGGCTTAATAGTTACATTATATGTTTGGTAGATGAGCAGTAAATGCAATATTGTCTCAACCTAGTTTATTGCTGAAACAACCAGAAAGCTTATCGGAGCCCTGCATTTGAAGAAAATATACTCTACCCAGATTTTCCTTTCTCTTAACAACTTGAAGCAGAAAGAAGTTATTAACATGGCATATTGTGCCACCTAGTAAAGTAACTGCTGATTGACTTGGAGGATTCAAAAGGAACTTGGTTTAATTGATGATTCCCGAGGGAATAGAGCTGCATGGTTAGAAAAAGATAAAAGATGTTCCGATCAAGTCATGAAATAGGACCTGGCTGAAAAGAGCAAGTCGAATTGCCTTTTATTCCTCTGACATTCTTTTTTGACTGTAATATTTTCTCTTTCTCAGTCCATGTGAATGCCAAAGTAATAAACATGAAAATAAAAGTGTGAATAATATTTTCAATGACACTGATCAAAATGGCTAGTTTTCTTCCCTCCCCTTTTCCCTTGAAACTGTAAAACCCTACCGGGAAATGGTACCATGGCTGAGAGGCACCCTCTGCGACCTCACGCAGTGGCCAGTATGGACATGTCACTGTGGCTCAGTGTAGCACCCTCGTCTCTGGGTTTAAAAGATTGTGGGTTCGAGGAGCACAATATCTCGGCTGACACTCCAGTGCAGTAGTGAGGGAGTACTGCAGTGATAGAGGTGCCATCTTTAGGATGAGATGTTAAACCAAAGCCCTGTCTGCCCTCCTGGTGGGCGTAAAGATCGCATGCCACTATTTCAAAGAAGAGCTGTGGTAATCTCCCCAGTGACCTGGTCAATATTTATCCCTAAATCAACATCATTAAACCAGATTATCTGGTAATTATCACAGTGCTCTATGTGGGACTTTGCTGTGCACAAATTGGCTGCCACGTTTCCTATATTACAAATCACTACATTTCAAACATTATTTATTTGGCTGTAAAGCACATTGGATGCCCCAAGATTGTGAAAGATGCTATATAAATGCAAATCTGGCTTTTTTTAAATGTGAGCCTTGATGGTGGGTGTCTAAAAGCTATGCACATGTAGTCATCACAATCGATCCCAAATCTGTTATCCAGGCTCCTAATTTCCCTCTCCCTAACCCATAGATCCTGAGGCCAGTTGTGGCTGTTCCATTACCCCAGCTGAAATCAGCTAACTCAGCACAATTTGAATCCTCCTTGTTCCGTATAGCTCAACTACTCACTGGATGAACTTTGATGGTGTAAGAGGTACTCCTCGAGAATTTAGTTGGTGCTGTTCAATTACAAGTCTATAGCTGAATTCTGGGATGCCAGAAAGAGACGACATGTGATGCTTTTGAATTTTAAAACAATATATTTGTACTCAAAGAAGTTTTGATTTTAAATGTTAAATTTTTTTCCTGAATGCTGGAATCCAATGCTAAATTTGGTATTGGGAATTACCATGGGAACTGAGCCCTCTCTCGTTCAGAGACTTATGTTCCATGCATCGCCCTGTGCATTGAAAGTATCTTTTGAGGTCTGCATGTAGCATTTCTGATTGTTCAAGAATGTCATGGTGATTTAAAAAAAACAATCAAAAGATGTAAAAAATATCTTTCAACAAAACTATTTTGCATTAAGTGACATGTTATATTCTGATTGATAGGCAGAAACTTCAGAAAGTGTCGACTCTCTACCAGTGAGTAACAGCATGCCTGAGGATCTGTCCAGAGGAAAGCACAATATGCCTACAATAGCAATTTCCAAATATTCCATTTCATCAGGTATGTGCATGTCTTTTAACGCTTCTCTTAAACATGCAGTGGTTAACAATTTCTGATTGCACTGCTGAAGTCATAGGTTCAAGTCCCAACATGTTCAGTGAATTGTTCAGTCCTCCTCTGAGTTATAAGATAGGATGAGTGGGTTCTTTCATTGAGGTACAATGTCTCACCCTCTGCAGAAAAAATGAGCAAGGAAAGGACAAACTGCAGTGATATATGTATTGAACTGATGCTATTCACTGGACCAATTATTTCTGCTACCCTGCACACCCACCACATTCTCCTAGTAGATATTAAATTAGAACAGGCTTGTGTGAGCAAGTATTTCCACTTCACCCTAGAAACAACCAAAGTCTCATCCTATGCTAATATGCAAATAGTCAGAGAGCTGATTACTTCATCTATGCACTTCTAGGGCTCAAAGTTGGCCCACTCCTTTTTTCGATGCACTGCTTTTCTCCGTTGATAAGTGCGCTGAAAAAAATCGCTCCCCACTTTGGCCGCTGTTCGGCCTCTCCTTGGTCGTCACGCAGCGTGGCCAGTCGAGTCGGGGGCGGAGCCAGCGTCCTCCGCTGAAAGCAGTGCCGGGACGTCTGCACATGCCCATTGGAGTCGGGTCGCAATGTCCGTGCATGCGTAGTAGCGCTGAAATTTGGCAATCGGCCATTTTTAAAGCGATACGTAGCTGCTTGAGTTTTGGTGCCAGAAAGAGTGCTGTGGAATGAAATTAACTGCTGGAATCAAGAAGCAGTGCTCTGTTAATATCAGTGCTGAATGCCTGCAAAAGTGCCAGAAGGAGTGCTGTATTTCTGAAAATCATTGCTGCATGCAAAATAAGAACTGTGTGTCTAAGAGCATTGGAAAAGTGCTGAGAGTGTCAATACAGCAATGCAACAACGTGCACCAAGAATGAAGCACGACGTGGAGATACTAGTTAATGTCATTGAGAACAGATGGCAGGAGCTGGATACCAGCAGAGGTCGCACAAACGTGCCACCCAAAGAAATGAAGAAACGCTAGAACCAAGTTGCAGAAGATTACTGCGCAGTGGTGAACACCCAGAGATCTGGAAGCTGGTGTAAAAAGAAATGGCAGGACCTGGGTCAAGTAGTTAGTGTAAGTAATTTAATTTATTCAATGCAAATTGCAATTGTAAATGTGACCAGCTGTATATGTCCCACCCAGCAGAAAGATACCTTCTCTTAAAAAGTTGCATTTTCACCTTTGCAGAAGAAATTGTCCCACAACAAAAGGGAAAGAACTCGAACAGGAGGAGTCCTGCCAAATCTGCACCTACTGACACCCTTGGAAGAGAGTGTCGTTGCTTTGATTGTTTTTCTCCAGGTAGGACCAATCAGTACTGCACAAGCTGGGCCCACACGCGAGGGAGAGGGAAAATTCATCATGGCCCTTCAAATCAACCTGCTGCCTGGCCTGCTATGTGTGAGCCTACTCATGCCACCCATCTTGCCCTCTCCTATGCTGCTAACCATTTGACTGTTCTGTTATATTTTGCAGAACCTGATGCCAATCGTGAAGATCCTGAAGAGGATTCAGACGCGGACGAGTCTAACCCTGCAGACCAACATGGGGGGGGTGCGGGGAGAAGGGAGGGAGATGGATGAAGGGGACAATGTTGTACTGAGGCCTCGTTAATGGACTTGGCGTTGGCAGCCCCTTCCATGAGTTCTGGTGTGACATTCCTTGGTTTCAGCCAGTCCATGATTAGCGGTTTCAGTTCTGATGGCTTCCCAGTGTCCGAGGTTGCAGGTCCCAGTGGTGGTGGGACGCAGCATGGAACACCCAGGGCCCCACCGTCCCAGCCTGCGCCTCCCACTGGGGTGCCGCGATGCAGACCCAGGGTGAGGGTAAGGAGAAATTGACCACGCTCTCCTGCGATGCAGGATGCAACAGATGTGGTTCAGATCATGGCATTGAGTGGGGAGAGCATTGACCTTACCCGATCACTTGTGGACACCATCAGTGGGGTGAGTGATGAGGTAGCGGGACTGTCAGGAGAATTAACAGTAATCGCACGGGAAATGGGAATGATGTCCGGGAACGATGTCCGGGAACATCAGTGAGGGAATAGTGTCCATGAGGGAGGGAATGTCAGAGGGAGTGAAAAGGATGACACTGGCAATGACACAGACCATCGGGGAGGTCATGTGTGAGTTAGCTGCTGCAATAAGGGAACACACCCAGGCCATGTACCGTTGACAGAATCAACTGCCACTGCCACTGCAATCCCCGCACCAGCCTCTGAAGAGGCCCAAGCCGGGCCCTCCACATTAACACCTGACCCCCCACCCCCCATGAAGAAGTGCACATTCACCGAGATGGGGTTGAGAGATGGGTGCAGCCTTTCTTTGCTGTTGTCGTTGTTGATACTGTTTTCAAATTGAAAGTTTTTTGTAAGTTATGTAAATTTACAACTTTATAAGTGATCTTAAAGTTTTTAAGTGATCTTAAAGAGTCATTAAAGTAAAGTTTGATACAAGAATTATTTTATTACACTAAAGTTAAGTACATTGTAAACTTTTGAATAAAATATATTTTACATTAAAACTGAATCATGTGCCATTAACACAACACAACATTTAGGAACAACTTCAAAAAAATAAACATGTCCATGCGGAATAGTTGTCACTGAGCCCTTGGGCATCAGTAAAGCTGATGCAAGGCTCGAGCAATCGTTAAAGGAGCACGATGGCCCGCCCTCCTCCGGCGTCGTGCTCCAGCCTCAGGCACTTGCATGGTTTCCTCATCCTCATCATCATCCTTCTCCACCACCTCCTCCTGCTCATCACCTGCGTCTTCCAGATCATTATCATCAGCCAATCTCATCGCAGTTGGGTCGTCTTCTTCCACTATCAGCTGCTTGCTGCCTCATGATGGCTAAGTTATGCAGCATGCAGCACACAACAGTGAACTGACCGACAATCTCTCGGGAATATTGCAAGTAACCTCCGGAATGATCCAGGCATCGGAAACGCTGTTTCAAGGTGCCAATGGTCCTCCCTATGATGCTGCGTGTCGTAATGTGCAACATGTTGTATTGACGGTCAGATTCCGTCTGGGTTACGTGTAGGGGCATCATGAGCCAGGTGGTGAGGCCGTATCCTTTGTCTCCCAGTAGCCAGCTCTGCCCTTCTAGCTGCTGCTCAAAAATTTTAGATATAACGCTGTCATGTCGGATGAACGCATCATGGGTGCTGCCAGGGTATCTTGCATCGACTGACATGATGCGATGCATGTTGTCACACATGAGCTGCACATTCACGGAGTGAACAGCTCGGCATCCTCCAAAGGTGCTCGCAAGGTGATGTGGGTACAATCAATGCAGGCTTGTACCTTTGGGAAGCCAACAATTCTTGAGAACCCCACAGCCCTGTCATGGATTGCTTGGGCAGTCATTGGGAACTTGATGAAGTCATTCTTCCTTGCATACAGTGCAGCCGTGACCTGGTGAATGGAAATGTGTATTGCATGTTGAGAGATGGTGCACACATCTCCAGTTGTAGCTTGAAATGATCCGGAGGCATAGAAGGAAAGTGCAGCTGTAACCTTCATTTCAACTGACAAAGCAGTCCACCTGCCGCTTCTCGGCTGTAAGTCTGGTCTCAGCAACTCTCAGATCTCACGGACAACTTCTCTGTGGAAACGCAGCCTTCTGACACAATCTGTATCACTCAGGTCCAGGTACAAATGCCTGACTCGATATTGCCGAGGTGGGTAAGGCCTGATGTTCCTGATGTGATGAGCTCTAATCAATTGTCTCCTCCGTAGCACAATGATGCAGAATGCTCGCAAAAGGTGTGGCATTGATATTATTGCCCCCACAGTTAAAGTTAAAGTTAAACTTTCAAAAAAGGTCAAAATGGCCGGAAAGCAGGCAGCGCAGCACAGCACAGGTTTGCAGTTCTGTGTCTGTCTCTCTCCTCCCAAGATATGTATATGGACCACACCCAAAGGTCTTTTGTCCCTTCCCACTTCCCCCTTGAGTCATGTGACCTCTCTCTCCTCCCTCCCTCCCTCCCTCCTCCTCTTTCCCTCCCCCTGCAGCCTGTTGCAGCCTGTCCAGTGAGTTTGCTTCCTACAGCCTGTGTGTGCTTCGATGTCGGCAGTTCCCATCCCTATCTCTGGCCGGTTGGTCTCCCGGTCGTCCCGCACCTATCCCAGGCCAAGTGACCTCCCGCACAGGCCGGCCCACTGTTGAAGTAGCTGCTTGTGCTTTGCCCTTGTTGCAGCCTGTCTGGTGAGTTTGCTTCATGCAGCCTGTGTGTTCTCCGATGTCGGCAGTTTAATCACTCCCGCCCCTAACCCTGGCCAGTGGCCTCCCGGTGCGTTGTCGTCCCGCACCGGCCGGCCCGCTGCCTTCCCGGGCCAAGATTTCAGATGAAGATAGGACTTAGTTTTATTTTTTATTTCTTCTCGAATGCTTATTACTTTTTGTGCTTTGTTTAGTACTTTGTAAGTCTTGGTGCAAGGTCCTCTCCGCTTCCCTTTTCGCCCCTAACCCAGGCCGAATGGCTTCCTATGTACCTACCTGCGCTGATTTCTTAACTCTCCGCAAGGATTTTCTGAAGTGGCCACATATGCTGGCCTAAGTAGGTTTGGAGTAACTATTAACTGGCCAAAGTGGCCAAAACTGGCTTAGGTGGCTGGTAATGCCCCCTTTTGAGAGAAGAAAAGCGAAACTAAAATAAATCCTAACTAACTCACTTACACTGGCGCAAATTGAATGTGCAAAATGGGGATTTTTAAAATACTCCAGAAAAATCAAGTTGCTCCAAAAAAAATGGAGCAACTCCTGGCCAAATTTGAGCCCCTAATGAGGACTTCCTGTAGCAATGTTCCTCTTGTTCACCCGCTCACATAGAAAGAACAGTGTTCATAAATAGAGATCTAAACTGTACCCTCCATCCCCACAGCACTAGTTCCCAGGTGACATGGGAAGAGCTGACTTCCAAGTTTGTGTTACTGGCAGCAAACCTCGTCCACCAGACACATACATCCATTAATGAATATGTGCCCCCCAATTTACCAATTTGCCAGTGGGCGACTCTCCCCACTGATGATGTGATTTCAGAAAATTACCTCCAATTTCTCAGGAGATGCGGACAAAATAATTGAGAGAAATGTAACCATCTTGGCTTGGTAGGATGATGGCAAGTCATACACTTCACAGAAAAGGAGCTCGCCTTTACTTAAGGATAGACTTCTCAAGCAATCTACTTGGCCCTAGTCAAACACAGCTAAACGCCTCCAGTCTGAGCAAGATTGAGGGCCTAACATCCACCTGAATACCAATTGGCCCAATTGAGAACATGCACACATAGCAGCTCCTAAACCAGCTTTTCTGCTCTGGTTGAAGTCATTGTATAAAACACAATGATACAACTCTTCTGCACATGTACAATGCTTTGGCATATGTGCAGAAGAGAGAGCTCGCAAAGCGTGGGCATGCTGAGAACCATGCACATGGGAGGACCATGTGAGTTGCGTGGATAATTTTACTCACTCAGAAAGCAAGTGGTTAGCAACAATGTCCTCCCAGGTATCAATAGTCCTTAAACATAGTTTATCTAATACAACCTTTATCTTCCATCCCCTCCTCAAATTCTCCTTGACATGAATACTCTGTTAAATGTGAATGCCACCTGGCTCAATAATTTTACTTGGTTGTTAGTTGTGATACATTCAGTGTGGTGGGGTGGGAGGTGTGTGCACGTCATGATCTTATTGAATGGTGGAGCAGGCTCGAGGGGCCAAATGGCCTACTCCTGCTCTTATTTCTTATGTTCTTATGAAACGGGCAACATAAACATGGTGATTTAATTAGCATACTCTAGCCAGTAAAAACGATTAGACTTTCAGGACATTTTTCTTCGTAAAATGCACCTATAATGTTAACCTGGCCCATAATATTACTGTTTCTTTGGTACAGATCGCAGTAGATCTGAGTTGGACCTGAGTGGATCCTATACATCAGGAAATGAGGATTCCAGTAGTCTCAGGAGTAAATCTGTGCCTGGAAGTCTCAATGAAGCTACGGTCAGTTGAAAACATAATTTATTCAAACTTAAAATATATAAAAACTCTCATAACCATGTTAGTCATAAAGGAACATAGTGAAATGGTGTGTGATCTTTGTAGTTTAGTAACCATGCAAGCAAAAATAGCACCACTGGGAATACAGTGCATTACAGTTTTTGGGAAGCAGAATCACCCAGGTAACAGTTTAATTGAAAAGAACACAAGACCATAAAACAGGAGGCTTCATTCCATTCTTGCCTCATATGTAACCTGAGGTAACAAAATGCCTCTTCCTAATCTCAACTGCCACTAAAGTGAGTGAGTCATAGTTAATATCGGAAGTGTCAGAATAGAGCCTATATATTAGATTAATTGGCAATTGGGGGATATTGTGAGGACGAGCACCTGTTTTAATATTGTGCATCAGATGCTGAGCCATCATATTATTGGGCACAAAGGTCTGAGGACTATTACATACCTAATGTATCTAACAACATTGTAGGCCTTTTAGGTCCTGGTTGTGAATGGGATATTGCTGTTATTGCTGAGCAACTGATTTATTTCTGCACTGTTTATAACTTGCTAAGAGTCTTCCTGACAGCTACTTAAAACTGTACTGCATCTTTTGTCATCAACTTTTATACTGCTGTAGTTTTCAGAGAGTTCAATGCCTTCCACCTATGGGTATTACTAAGTGTACCTCGATATTTGCAGGTTCTGGAGTGGGAGGACAAGGATCACATCAGACCTGAAAGTCTAGTGTAATTATACCTCAGATGTTCCATTTGGACACGTCCTTATGCTGACACTGGTATCATCATAGGCAGTCCCTCGAAATCGAGGACGACTTACTTCCGCTCCAAAAATGAGTTCTCAGGTGACTGAACAGTCCAATACGGGAATTACAGCATCCGGTGGGACAAACAATTGTTGATCAAGAGGATGGGTGGGAAGTCTGGTTTGCCGCACGCTCCTTCCACTGCCTGCGCTTGTCCTCCGCATGCTCTCAGCAACAAGACTCGAGGTGCTCAGCGCCCTCCCGGATACTCTTCCTTCATTAGGGTGGTCCTGGGCCAGGGACTCCCAGGTGCCAGTGGGGATGTTGCACTTGATCAATTTTCCATGCCTCGGGAGTCGACTATCAGCAAGGGCAGACATCGACGACGGGATCCAACACCGCTTCCAGTGCACCAGCGCAGCCTTCGGTCGCCTGAGGAAGAGAGTGTTCAAAGACCAGGACCTCAAATCTGGCACCAAGCTTAAGGTCAACAAGGCTGTAATGATACCCGCTCTCCTATATGGCTCAGAGACAAGGACCCTATACAGTAGACATCTCAAAGCACTGGAGAAATAACACCAACACTGCCTCTGCAAGATCCTGTAAATCCATTGGGAGGATAGACGCACCAACGTCGGTGTTCTCGATCAGGCCAGCATCGAAGCACTGACCACACTCGACCAGCTCCGTTGGGTGGGCCATGTCGTCCGCTTGTCCGACACGAGATTACCAAAACAAGCGCTCTATTCGGAACTCCTACATGACAGTCGAGCCCCAAGTGGGCAGAGGAAATGTTTCAAGGACACCCTCAAAGTGTCTCCTTAACACTGGTATATACAGGGCCAGGGTCTCTGTTCTGGATCTGTCTGAAAAAATCTGAAAGTATATACTTAGGGCTGGATATTCGGCTCATTTGCGCCTCATGTAGTGCCTCGGTAGGGCGCAAAAATGATATTTTGAGGCGCAAAACAAGTCACGCGTGATTTTGCGCCCGGGCGGAACTTTTGCTAATGGGTTTGCGGCGGTGCTAAAACATAACGCCCCGCTGCTTTTTTGAACGTTTTGATGACTTAATCACTGTGCTAGCACCCCAGGCGGAACTTTCAATTATATCACCCGATTTAGTCACAGCCCGAGACCCGCCAAGAGAAAGCAGTCAGACCCAGGGCGCACCAGGCGCTAGTGGCGCCATGTTGAAAATGGAGGAGAATGTCCGAGTTCTGAGTGATTAAAAGTTTTGGGAGAAGAACGTTGCATTACTGCATACTTTTGATTGTGAACATCGCTCATGCCTCCAGCTCTCTGAAGCACAGTGCGTCAGAAGGCTGCGCTTCTGAAAACAGGTAGTCACAGAGATATGCCAGCTCGTACAGACAGACCTACAGCCTAACAGTGGCAACAGGACTGCACACCCATCGAGATGAAGGTGACTGTGACACTTGCCTTTTATCCCTTGACTCATTTCAGGCATCAGCAGGGGATAGAAAAACACAGAAAATAGGGGCAGAAGTAGGCCATTCAGCCCTTTGAGCCCGCACCACCATTCAATATGGCTGATCATGCAACTTCAGTACCCCATTCCTGCTTTCTTTCCATACCCGTTGATCCCTTTAGCCGTAAGGGCCACATCTAACTCCCTTTTGAATATATCTAATGAACTGACCTCAACAACTTTCTGTGGTAGAGAACTCCACAGGTTCACAATTCTCTGAGTGAAGAAGTTTCTCCTCATCGCGCTCCTAAATGGCTTACCCTTATCCTTAAATTTGACCCCTGGTTCTGGACTTCCCCAACATCGGGAACATTCTTCCTGCATCTATACTGTCCAATCCCGTCAGAATTTTATGTTTCTATGAGATACCCGCTCATTCTTCTAAATTCCAGTCTTTCTTATGTCAGTCCTGCCATCCGGGGAATCAGTCTGGTGACCCTTTGCTGCACTCCCTCAATAACAAGAATGTCATTCCTCAGATTAGGAGACCAAAACTGTACAGAATATTCAAGGTGTGGCCTCACCAAGACCCTGTACAACTGCACTAAGACCTCCCTACTCCTATACTCAAATCCTCTCGCTATGAAGGCCAACATGCCATTTGCTGCCTTCACCGCCTGCTGTACCTGCATGCCAACTTTCAATGACTGATGTACCATGACACCCACATCTCATTGCACCTCCCCTTTTCCTAATCTGTCACCATTCAAATAATAATCTGCCTTCCTGTTTTCGCCACCGAAGTGGATAACCTCACATTTATCTACATTATACTGCGTCTGCCATGCATTTGCCCACTCACCTTGACCTGTCCAAGTCACCCTGCAGCCTCTTAGCATCCTCCTCACAGCTCACATTGCCACCCAGCTTAGTGTCAGCTGCAAACTTGGAGATATTACACTCAATTCCTTCATCTAAATCATTAATGTGTATTGTAAATAGCTGGGGTCCCAGCACTGAACCTTGCGGTACCCCACTAATAACTGCCTGCCATTTTGAAAAGGACCTGTTTATTCCTACTCTTTGCTTCCTGTCTGCCAACCAGTTCTCTATCCACGTCAATACATTACCCCCAATACCATGTGCTTTAATCTTGTGTGGGACCTTGTCAAAAGTCTTTTGAAAGTCCAAATACACCACATCCACTGGTTCTCCCTTGTCCATTCGACTAGTTACATCCTCAAAAAATTCTAGAAGATTTGTCAAGCATGATTTCCCTTTCATAAATCCATGCTGACTTGGACTGATCCTGTCACTGCTTTCCAAATGCGCTGCTATTTCATCTTTAATAATTGTTCCAACATTTTTCCCACTACCGATGTCAGGCTAACTGGTCGATAATTCCCTGTTTTCTCTCTCCCTCCTTTTTTAAAAAATGGTGTTACATTAGCTACCCTCCAATCCATGGGAACTGATCCAGAGTCTATAGAATGTTGGAAAATGACCATCAATGCATCCAGTATTTCTAGGGCCAGTTCCTTAAGTATTCTGGGATGCAGACTATCAGGCCCTGGGGATTTATTGACCTTCAATCCCAACACAATTTCCTGACTAATAAGGATTTCCTTCAGTTCCTCCTTCTCACTAGACCCTTGGTCTCCTAGTATTTGTGTCTTCCTTCGTGAAGACAGAACCAAAGTATATGTTTAATTGGTCTGCCATTTCTTTATTTCCCATTATAAATTCACTTGATTCTGACTGCAAGGGATCTACATTTGTTTTCACTAATCATCATCTCTTCACATATCTATAGAAGTCAGTTTTTATGTTCCCTGCAAGCTTACTCTCATACTCTATATTCCCCTTCCTAATTAAACCCTTTGTCCTCCTCTGCTGAATTCTAAATTTCTCCCAGTCCTCAGGTTTGCTGCTTTTTCTGGCCAATTTATATGTTTCTTTAAGTTCAGGACCCTAGTCTCTGAAACTTAGGTTAGGTAACTTCGATGGTATGAGGCGTGAATTGGCTAGAATAGACTTGCAAATTATACTTAAAGGATTGACGGTGGATAGGCAATGGCGAACATTTGAAGATCACATGGATGAACTTCAACAATTGTACATCCCTATCTGGAGTAAAAATAAAACGGGGAAGGTGGCTCATCCGTGATTAACAAGGGAAATTAAGGATAGTGTTAAATCCAAGGAAGAGGTATATAAATTGGCCAGAAAAAGCAGAAAACCTGAGGACTGGGAGAAATTTGGAATTCAGCAGAGGAAGACAAAAGGTTTAATTAGGAGGGGAAAAATAGAGTATGAGGAAGCTTGCCGAGAACATAAAAACTGACTGCACAAGCTGATATAGATACGTGAAGAGAAAAAAATTAGTGAAGACAAACGTAGGTCCCTTGCAGTCAGATTCAAGTAAATTTATAATGGGGAACAAAGAAATGGCAGAGCAGTTTAACAAATACTTTGGTTCTGTCTTCATGAAAGAAGATACAAATAACCTTCCGGAAATACTAGCGGACCGAGGGTCTACTGGGAAGGAGGAACTGAAGGAAATCCTTATTAGGCGGGAAATTGTGTTAGGGAAATTGATGGGATTGAAGAGCGATAAATCCCCGGGGCCTGATGGTTTGCATCCCAGAGTACTTAAGGAAGTGGCCCTAGAAATAGTAGATGCATTGGTGATCATTTTCCAAAAGTCTATCGACTCTGGATCAGTTCCTATGGATGGAGGGTATCTAATGTAACACCACTTTTTTAAAAAGGAGGGATAGAGAAAATGGGTAATTATAGACCAGTTAGCCTGACATCAGTCGTGGGGAAAATGTTGGAATCAATTATTAAAGATGAAATAGCAGTGCATTTGGAAAGCAGTGACAGGATCGGTCCAAGTCAGCATGGATTTATGAAAGGGAAATCATGCTTGACTAATCTTCTAGAATTTTTTGAGGATGTAACTAGTAGAGTGGACAAGGGAGAACCAGTGGATGTGGTGTATTTGGACTTTCAAAAGGCTTTTGACAAGGTCCCACACGAGAGATTAGTGTGCAAAATTAAAGCACACGGTATTGGGGGTACTGTATTGACGTGGATAGAGAACTGGTTGGCAGACAGGAAGCAGAGAGTCAGAATAAATGGGTCCTTTTCAGAATGGCAGGCAGTGACCAGTGGGGTGCCGCAGGGTTCAGTGCTGGGACCCCAGCAATTTACAATAGACATCAATGATTTAATTGAAGGAATTGAATGTAATATCCCCAAGTTTGCAGATGACACTAAGGTGGGTGACAGTGTGAGCTGTGAGGAGGATGCTAAGAGGCTGCAGGGTGACTTGGACAGGTTAAGTGAGTGGGCAAATGCATGGCAGATGCAGTGTAATGTGGATAAATGTGAGGTTATCCACTTTAGTGGCAAAAACAGGAAGAGAGAATATTATCTGAATGGTGACAGATTAGGTAAAGGGAAGGTGCAACGAGACCTGGGTGTCATGGTACATAAGTCATTGAAGTTTGGCATGTAGGTACAGCAGGCGGTGAAGAAGGCAAATGGCATGTTAGCCTTCATAGCGAGAGGATTTGAGTATGGGAGCAAGGAGGTCTTACTGCAGTTGTACAGAGCCTTGGTGAGGCCTCACCTGGAATATTGTGCACAGTTTTGGTCTCCTAATCTGAGGAAGGATGTCCTTGCTATTGAGGGAGTGCAGCAAAGGTTCACCAGACTGATTCCCCGGATGGCAGCATTGACATATGAGGAGAGACTGGATCGACTGGGCCTGTATTCACTGGAGTTTAGAAGGATGAGAGGGGATCTCATAGAAACAAATAAAATTCTGATGGGACTGGACAGGTTAGATGCAGGATGAATGTTCCCGATGTTGGGGAAGTCCAGAACCAGAGGTCACAGTCTAAGGATAAGGGGTAAGCCATTTAGGACTGAGATGAGGAGAAACTTCTTCACTCAGAGAGTTGTTAACCTGTGGAATTCCCTGTCGCAGAGAGTCGTTGATGCCAATTCATTGGATATATTCAAGAGGAGTTAGATATGGCCCTTATGGCTAAAGGGATCAAGGGGTATGGAGAGAAAGCAGGAAAGGGGTACTGAGGCGAATGATCAGCCATGATCTTATTGAATGGTGGTGCAGGCTCGAAGGGCCGAATGGCCTACTCCTTCACCTATTTTCCATGTTTGTATGTTTCTATGTAACTGTGTCACTCTCCATCTTAATGAAGAATTCTACCCTATTATGGTCACTCTTCCCCACAGGGCCTTGCACGACCAGATTGCTAATTAATCCTCTCTCGTTACACAAGATCCCGTCTAGGATGGCCTGCTCTCTTGTTGGTTCCTCAACATATTGGTCTAGAAAACCATCCCTTATACACTCCAGGAAATCCTCCTCCACAGTATTGCTACCAGTTTGGTTAGCCCAATCAATATGTAGGTTAAAGTCACCCTGCGCGGCCCCCGGCCTGCGAGCACCATCGGAGCAGGCCGGGGAGCGGAAGGAGCTGCGTGGTGGCGTACCACGCCAGGGAGCAGCACGTGCTGGAGCAGGAGAGCAACGGCAGTGAAGAGTGATGTCATCAAGGTCCAGATCGGTGATTGGAGCATGGGCAGATACTGCAGGAATGGCGAGTTCGGAGCGAATGAGCGGCAAGAGACTGTAGAGGGATGTAATTGGGGCCCAGGAGAGGCGCGAGATCAGGACCCAGAAGAGGCGAGGGCCCAGAGGCAGGCCATACTGCGATATGTGTGCGCACTAGGTCTGTGCAGCAGAGCAGGTCTCCAGTCGTCTTGGTTAATCCTTGCAACTGGATCAAGACCTAGTTCTGTCAAGCCCGTGTGGTGGCTGATGTGCAACGGTCACCACATGTTAAAAAAAATCCATGCACAGGCATCTTCCACCCTTCAAGATTTAGTTCGGACCTGGAATTTTAGGTCCATCATTGAAACACCTGTGAACTTTTTGACGTGGAAGCAAGTCATCCTCGATTCGAGGGACTGCCTATGATGATAGTCACCCATGATAACTGCGGTACCTTTATTGCATGCATTCCTAATTTCCTGTTTGATGCTATCCCCAACCTCTCTGCTACTGTTTGGTGGTCTGTACACAACTCCCACTAGCGTTTTCTGCCCTTTGGTGTTCCGCAGTTCTACCCATACAGATTCCACATCATCCAAGCTAATGTCCTTCCTTACTATTGCGTTAATCTCCTCGTTAACCAGCAACGCTACCCCACCTCCTTTTCCTTTCTGTCTATCCTTCCTGAATGTTGAATAACCCTGGATGTTGAGTTTCCAGCCTTGGTCACACTGGAGCCATGTCCCAATTACAACATATCCGTTAACAACTAACTGCGCAGTTAATTCATCCACCTTATTACAAATGCTGCTCGCATTGAGACACAGAGCCTTCAGGCTTGTTTTTTTGACACTCTTTGTCCTTTTAGAATTATGTTGTACTGTGGCCCTTTGATTTTTGCCTTTGATTTCTCTGCCCTCCACTTTTGCTTATCTCCTTTCTACCTTTTGCTTCTGCCCCCATTTTATTTCCCTCTGTCTCCCTGCATAGATTCCCATCCCCCTGCCATATTAGTTTAAACTCTCCCCAACAGCACTAGCAAACACTCCCCCTAGGACATCGGTTCCAATCCTGCCCAGGGTGCAGACCGTCCCGTTTGTACTGGTCCCACCTCCCCCAGAACCAATTCCAATGTCCCAGGAATTTGAATCCCTCCCTCTTGCACCATTCCTCAAGCCACGTATTCATCTTAACTATCCTGCTATTTTTACTCTGACTAGCACATGGCACTGGTAGCAATCCTTTGAGGTCCTACTTCTTAATTTAATTCCTAGCTCCCTAAATTCAGCTTATATGACCTCATCCTGTTTTTTACCTATATCATTGGTACCTATATGCACCACGGCAACTGGCTGTTCACCCTCCCCCTCCAGAATGCCCTGCAGCCGCTCCGAGACATCCTTGACCCTTGCACCAGGGAGGCAACATACCATCCTGGAGTCTCGATTGCGGCTGCAAAAACGCCTTTCTATTCCCCTTACAATAGAATCTCCTACCACTATAGCTCGCCCACTCTTTTTCCTGCCCTCCTGTGCTGCGGAGCCACCCATGGTGCCATGAACTTGGCTGCTGCTGCCTTCCCCGAAGGACCATCTCCCCCAACAGTACCCAAAACGGTATATGTGTTTTGGAGGGTGATGACTGCAGAAGACCCCTGCACTACCTTCCTACTCCTGCCCTGTCTGATGGTCACCTATTCCCTATCTGCCTTTGTAACCTTTACCTGCGGTGTGACCAACTCACTAAACATGCTGTTCACGACATCCTCAGCATCGCGGATGCTCCAGAGTGAATACATGCGCAGCTCCAGAGCCGCAATGTGGTCTGACAGGAGCTGCAGCTGGATACACTTCCCGCACACATAGTAGTCAGGGACATTGGAAGCGTCCCTGATTTTCCACTTGGCTCAGGAGGAGCATGACACGGGTCTGGGCTCTCCTGCCATGACTTAACCCTTAAATGATCTTACTTTGGCAACAATGCCAAAGATTTCTTACTGATGAAAAAGAAAAAAGATAAAGAAAAAAAGAAAAACTACTCACCAATCACTTACCCGCTTGGCTGTGATGTCACACTACAATTTTCTTTTACTTCTTTGTTTTACCTTCGGCCTCGATCTCCCAACTGCCGCTGCCACTCCTCCTCCCGAACTCCGCGCCCTTTTTATGGGCCTCGATCTCCCGACTGCCGCTGCTCCTCCCGAACTCCGCGCCCTTTTTATGGGCCTCGATCTCCCCACTGCCGCTCCTCCTGAACTCCGCGGCCTTTTTATGGGCTTCGATCTCCCGCCTGATGGTGTGGTTCACAAGCTACCATTATGGATCATCCCAGGTAATGGTCCAACACTGTTCGGCAGGAATTGGCTCGAGAAAATCAAGCTGAACTGGAATGATGTCAAGATGTTGTCCTCGGTGGATGATACTTTGTGTGCTCAAGTATTGAAAAAGTTTCCTTCTTTGTTTGAACCAGGCATTGGTAATTTTACAGGAGCCAAGGTGCAGATTCACCTGGACTCCAATGCAAGGCCTGACTATCACAAAGCGCGTCTGTTCCGTACATGATGAGGGAGAAGGTTGAAATTGAGCTTGACCGACTCCAGCGTGAAGGGATCATATCACCGGTCGAGTTTAACGAGTGGGCTAGTCCCATTGCTCCTGTGTTGAAGAGTGATGGCACTGTCAGGATTTGTGGAGACTACAAGGTTACAATTAACCAATTTTTGAAACAGGATCCGTTACCAAAGGCTGATGACCTGTTCGCCATGCTAGCTGGTGGAAAGTCGTTCACGAAACTGGATCTGACGTCGGCCTATATGACCCAGGAGCTTGTCGACACTTCGAAGAAACGCACCTGCATCAACACCCATAAAGGACTGTTCGTCTGCAACAGGTGTTTTTTTGGGATTCGTTCAGCTGCAGCCATGTTTCAGAGGAATATGGAAAGTTTACTGAACTCCGTTCCTAGATGTTTCAAGATGACATTCTGGTCACAGGTCGCGACACTGCTGAACAGCTGAACAATCTTGAAGTCCTACAGCGTCTGGACAAATTGGGACTCGGGCTGAAACGCTTGAAGTGTATATTCATGGCACCTGAAGTCGAATTCCTCGGGTGGAAGATTGCTGCTGATGGCATCAGGCCCACTGATTCAAAAACTGAGGCCATCAAAAATGCACCCAGGCCTCAGAATATGACGGAGCTGTGTTCGTTCCTTGGGCTACTCAACTACTTTGGTAATATTTTACCCAGATTGAGCACTTTACTAGAGCCACTGCATGTGTTACTAAGAAAAGGCGACAACTGGGTCTGGGTGCATCTCAAGATAGCGCCTTTGAGAAAGCCGAGAATCTGCTGTGTTCAAACAAGTTGCTTGTTCATTATGATCCATGTAAGTGTCTTGTATTGGCCTGTGATGCTTCTTCATATGGGGTTGGCTGCATACACCAACAAGCAATGAATCGGGCAAGCTACAACCTGTTGCGTATGTTTTGAGAAGTCTGTCTAAAGCGGAAAGAGCTTACAGTATGGTAGAGAAAGAAGCTTTGGCCTGTGTGTATGGAGTAAAAAAAATGCACCGGTACCTGTTTTGTCTCCGTTTTGAACTAGAAACTGATCACAAGCCACCCATTTCATTGTTTGCAGAAAACAAAGGTATTAATACCAATGCATCGTCCCGCATTCAAAGGTGGGCGCTGACATTGTCTGCCTATGATTACGTCATCTGTCATAGACCTGGTACTGAGAATTGTGCCGATGCACTGAGTCGTCTGCCCTTACCCACAACTGAGATGGAGATGCCTCAACCTGCAGATCTACTGTTTGTTAGTAATGGATGCTTTTGAGAGTGAAGGAACCCCTGTCACTGCTCAACAAGTTAGGATCTGGACCATGACCCTATTTTATCAGTTGTGAAACAGTGTGTACTCAGTGGTGAATGGTCTGCCATACCTATGGAGATGCGTGAGGAGACCAAACCTTACAACCGTCGCAAGGATGAGCTGTCCATTCAGTCAGACTGTTTACAGTGGGGTAATCGTGTAATCATGCCTAAGAAAGGTTGAGAAAAATTTGTACGTGAACTTCATAGCACTCATCCTGATATTGTCATGATGAAGTCCATTGCTAGGTCTCATGTATGGTGGCCTGGAATTGACTCTGATCTGGAATCATGCATGCATGCATCTAAGTAAAGTATCAGCAGAATCTCCACTGAGTCTTTGGTCGTGGCCATCCAAATCATGGTCGAGGATCCACATTGATTTTGCGGGCCCGTTCCTAGGAAAGATTTTTTTTGTCGTAGTAGATGCATATTCTAAGTGGATAGAATGTGTATTTATGTCATCCAGCACGTCTACAACTACAATTGAGAGCCTTTGTATCATGTTTGCTACTCATGGTTTGCCTGACATTGTTGTGAGCGACAACGGATCTTGCTTCACAAGTCTTGAGTTCCAGGAGTTCATGAAACTCAATGGCTTCAGACATGCGAGATCAGCTCCATTCAAGCCTGCTTCTAATGATCAAGCAGAGTGTGCCATTCAAACGATCAAGCAAAGTATGAAATGTGTAACTCAGGGCTCACTGCAGAGACGGTTGTCATGTGTATTGCTCAGTTACAGGTCAAGACCTCATACACTTACTGGGGTTCCTCCTGCTGAACTACTGATGAAAAGAAATCTCAAGACCAGGCTTTCTCTTCATCCTGATTTGAATGATCGTGTTGAAACAGACGTCAAAGTCAGCAATGGTGTCATGATCGTGTTGCCGTGTCATGTGACATCTCGGTGAACGATCCAGTTTATGTACTGAACTATGGTCAAGATCCAAAGTGGATCGTCGGCACTGTTACAGCCAAGGAGGGTAAGAGTGTTTATTGTCGGGCTCAAGAATGGGCAAACATGCAGGAAACACCTTGACCAAGTTAAACTGTGGCACGGATGAACTGGAACCGAGTGAGGAAGATGCAGTCAGTGACCAACTGTAAGGGGGAGATGGAAGGCTTCCTCTCCCACGAGCGGGCCCACTGATATAGAGGGTCGACGATCGCCCCAGCCCTCGTAGCAATTCTCGAAGTTAGCAGACAGAGACGGATGGCAAAGTATAACGATCTTTATTACGAACGTCCGGGAACACCTCTTATCACAGTCGCCTGTGAGTGGAGATGCTCCCCGAACAGCACAATCATACAACTTTTATACATTTCAAACCCCTCTGTTCCCGGACAAAACCTCCCTAGATTTCTAATTGAACTGCCTTATCAGTGCTACTTCCCTAATTGGACTACCTTATTAGTGCTACTTTGGATTGACAGGCCAAGACCCTCGTGACCGCTTTAGGCCGTGACTAGAATGACTTCATTAGGTCGGAATTTGTTATACATTTCCTTGGTGCCTGTGAGTCGCCTCGAGCCTCTTCGCAAGGTCTTATCAATGTCTGTTTAGGTTCTCACATCGTATCCTGTTGGAATATTATTGAATTGATAACTTCTGGAGCTTTGGTACAAGGCCGAAGAGAGGCCTTTTACCTCCTTATGGGCCATTGCAGGAACCAGCACTTTTTAACCCTTGTCCCGCTGGTACCCCTAATGCCAAATTTCTCTTACACCAACCAACCATTGTTCACTCATCAGAGGACTCTGCTGACATTACGGACTCTGAACCTTCAGTCTCTGATGTGGTCATGTCCGCTCCCATTAGATCGGCTACTCAGTCCTCAGTCTCAACAGACTCAGAACGCTCGCCCAGAGCCAAAGTTGAACTGAGACGATCAACTCGTGAGAGGAAAGCCCCAGACCATCTTAATTTGTAAAAAGACTTAAGATTTTAAAAGGGGGATATTGTTATGTCTTCATGCTTGGGGGTCACCAGACACCAGAGGGCGCGCGGTCGGAGGTCATTGGGCTGTACGCATGTGGCATGTGTGCTTGGTCACCTGTATATAAGCTGGGTGTCTTTGTCACGCTGGCACTCTTGGGCTGGAATAAAGATGGATCAGGTTGCAGTAACCAGACTCTTGAGTCATTACACTCATGAACATGGAAACCTGACATTTTTCATAATCTGAGCTGGAACGCAGTGCAACAGTTTAAATCATGGGTTGGTTGTATAGGTGATTTATGTAAAAGCTATCATTGGGTTAAACGCTCAGGTTTTTCAGAATCATTCCAGTCACCGAGCAGCAGCTGGAGCTTCCCTCATAAGACAATAAGATTCCAACCCCAATAACACGTACTGGATTAATTTAATTAACTATAGTTAATGCAAAGCTATTCATCATTACTTTGTATTTGTGTATTTATTATCTGTATAGATGAAAGTACTTGCAAGATATTGGAACAATTTAATACTTTCTTTAAAGTAAACATGAAATAACTTTTGGCGAGCAGTTAAATATGTATTGTGGCAGTTACGGGGCTATGCCAGATATATACTTACAAAATGTGTGTCCATTAAGTTTATAATGAAAAATGGCAAGATGGTTTCCCGTTGTGTCCTTGGCTACTCTATCCTGCACAATGCTGGTGGCTCTAGCCTCGGTTTACAGCAGAAGCCTCAACACACTATTTACAGATAGTGTACCCAAAGTACTGCACTAAATGTTTTTCTATTGCAATGGGATGCAAGAGATGAAGTAATGGTATGACATTTTTTCAACATTGGGATAAGCAAAATGGGTCATATTGTTTCTTTCTGATTATGTACATTCCTATGTTCATGGTATGAAACAAAATTTTAAATAACAAAATCTTAAATTCATGCAATTAAAACAATTCCCCTATATTCACCATGATGATATGTGACTTTTAGGATTATCTTGAGGAAGAAGAGGAAGAAGATATTGATGACTTAGTCTCTATGTATCGCCCAAGTACTGCAAGAAGCAGTCTGGGAAGTGGGTTATCTATGGTAAGTTTGGAATAAATGTGTATGATATCACTAATCTAGCCTGAATAGTTATTATTCATGTATGTTGGTCTTTAATATTATGAGAATGCTTCAAAGAAATTTTGTAGCATGTACTGTGATATATTTATATATATTGCTCCTTTAGCACTGTTAATGCTTTAAAGTATTGACATGATGGAACAGTAAATTGAATGGTGCAATGGTTTAGACAATGTCCTTTCACCTCTCGGACTGGGTTCAAATGGAGTGAAAGTCTCCTCTGTCTGCTAGCTGTAAAGACTATGTAAAATGAGTTGGGCAGTTGCATACCATTTCCCAGTACAGCACAAAACTGTCCTTAATTTGACACTAGTTAGCAATTTCCCCCAGAGAAAGGCCACAGGAAATGTTGTTAGATAAATGCGGACACTGGTGCAGTAGGGGGTGTTAATCTTGGGTTGGGGCAGAGTAGAAGGAGCATTACTCTGTACCTGACTCTGCTGTGATGGATCTAGGATTTCTTGATACTGACACTTGGTGCCTGAAATGGATTGGTATTCCCAGCACTAGCATCCTTTACGTCCTGAGCTAAATATGTCAAATACTGATGTCTTCAGTACACAAAGATTCCCGATCCTTACAGCAATATTTTGTGTGTTCTAATGATATATTATAATTAGAAAATATTATACTGAATTTCAAATATACGCCTAGTGGTTCCCAAGCTGTTTTGGGCAGAGACCGTCACAGACAGAGAATGGCACAAAACAAATCTAAAAAGCAGCAAAAATACCGTTTTTTTTTTAAATGGGAACGTTCAAAAGTAAAATAAGCATATCATAAAAGGGCAGCATTGAGCAAAACAATTGTTTTGATCCAGCTGGAGTATTGACTCAATTCTGCGCACCACACTTTAGGAAGGATGTGAAGGTACAGAAGAGATTTAACTAGAATGGTTCCAGGATGAGGGATTACAGTTACATGGATAAACTAAAGAAGCTAGGGTTGTTATCCTTGGAGCAGAGAAGGCTAAGAGGAGATTTGATAGAAGTGTTTAAAATCATGAAGGATTTAGATAGAGTAACTAAAGAGAGACTGTTTGCAATGGCTGAAGGGTCGATAACAAGAGATTTAAGCTGATTGGCAAAAGAACCAGAGACGACATAAGGAAAAACGTTTTTACGCAACGAGTGGTTAGGATTTGGAATGCACTACCTGATAGGGTGGTGGATATCGATTCATTAGTAGCCTTCAATGGGGAACTGGATAAATACTTGAAGGAAAAAAAATTGCAGGAATATGGGGAAAGAGCGGGACTAACTTGGAAAGAGCTCAATGCTGCCCTTTTATGATGTGCTTATTTTACTTTTGAACGTTCCCATTTAAAAAAAAACGGTATTTTTGCTGCTTTTTAGATTTGTTTTGTGCCATTCTCAATGGGCTAAATGGCCTCCTGCTGTGCTACACTATTTTTATGATTCTAGTTATCTGACATTTCTAGGCCGGCTTTTTTGGCAGAAGCAGGCTGCGTATCCATCACACAAAGTATACTAATGATTATCTAAACAAATTGTGAAGGTATCAGACACTTTTCTGAAAAACTGTGTTAATGATCCTGAGAAACATTTGTGACAAGAAATGACATCTCAATTGGTTATGCCATCTAAAGGTTTCATTCTTCCCCTTCCTTCTTTGAATTAATTACACAGTAATTACTGTAGATTAGTTTAAGTAATAACAGGTCAATGAGAATACAGTTGAAGAGTTAAAGGGACATATGGACAAAAGCACATTCATGACGATGCACAGGATAAATTAATGAGGATTCAACATGACATTATTACATAATGTTAGTGATTGTTTTTGGATTGTATTCAAGACAGAATCTAGGTGAGATTTGGTCCATTGGTTTTGTTTTAGAGGACATTTTAGCAAGATATTATAGCCTCTTTAAGATCCTGCCATTATATCACACAAGTGAGAAAGCAAGTTAAAAAATGTTATGTTAGGGAAATTGTTTCATTTTTCAAATGAGTTGTTATGCAAGAGATGTTTAAAAACAAATACTTCACATTAGAGAGGGATGTGAGCAGTTCATCCACCCACCCAACATAAGTACCCACTCTTCGCACAAAGTCCCACTGGGACTTCTGACTGGGAGAGGTTTGTCATCCTGCTGAGCTGAATGAGGTTGCATGTAAGCTTCAACCATAATGAAGATGAAGAAAGAGAAATAGATTGTTGCCAGAATTACTAACAAATGAGTAACCAGAAGGTCTGAGCGAACTGAGAAAAACTTGCAGTGGGAGGGGGAGGATCTAGTTGTTGTGGTACATGTAGGTACCAATGACATAGGTAGGACTCAGAATGAGATTCTGCTGAGTTTGAGCAGCTAGGGACTAAATTGAAAAGCAGAACCACAAAGGTAATAATCTCTGCATTATTACCTGAGCCACGAGCAAATTGGCATAGGGTCAATAGAATCAGAGAGATAAATGTGTGGCTCAGAGGTTGGTGTGGGAGAAGTGGGTTTTGATTCATGGGACACTGGCACCAATACTTGGGAAAGAGAGAGCTGTTCCGTGGGGTTAGACTACACCTGAACCATGCTGGGACCAGAGTTCTAGCGAATCGAATAACTAGGGAGGTAGACAGGGCTTTAAACTAAATAAGGGGGGGTGGGGGAGGGGGTGGAGTGGGGAGGTGGGTTCCAGTGGAGAGAAATCTAGAATGCTAAAGAGAAAAGAAAAGGAAGCAATGCAGGAAAGTGATTGTGGTAAGGATAATCAGATTATGTCAGGAAGGGACAGAGCATACAAACAAAAGAATGCATTAACAAATAGGGTCCAGGTAAGAAAAAATAGCGATAAAACAAATAGGGCTATAGTACAAAATAATGTTAAGATGTTTAACAATGTTAAAAAGACAAATTTAAAAGCAATGTATCTGAATGCACGAAGCATCTGTAATAAGGTAGATTAATTAACAGTGCAAATAGATGTAAACGGATACGATATAGTTGCAATTATGGAGACATGGTTGCAGGTTGACCAGGGTTGGGAACTGAATATCCAAGGATATTCAATATTTAGGAAGAACAGGCAAAAAGGAAAGGGGGTGGTGTGGCGTTATTAGTAAAGGATGAAATCAGAGCAATAGTGAGAAAGGATATTGGCTCAGAAAATCAAGATGTAGAATCAGTCTGGGTAGAGCTAAGGAGCAATAAGGGGCAGAAAATATTGGTGGGAATTGTCGATAGGCCTCCAAACAACAGTGGTAATGTAGGGGACGGCATCAAACAGGAAATTAGAGATGCATGTAACAAGGGTACCACAGTAATCGTAGGTGACTTTAATCTACTTATAAACTGGCCAAACCAAATTAGTAATAATACTGTTGAAGATGAATTCCTGGCGTATGTACGAGATTTTTTTTTTAAGGAGCCTACTAGGGAACAGGCTATCCTAGATTGGGTATTGTGCAATGAGAAGGGGTTAATTAACAGTCTTGTTGTGCGGGGTCCTTTAGAGAAGCGTGACCATAACACGATTTAATTCTTTATTAAGATGGAAAATGAAGTCGCCCAATCCGAAATTAGGGTCCTAAATCTAAACAAAGGAAACTACGAAGGTATGAGGAATGAATTAGCTATGATAGATTGGGAAGATTCATTAAAAGGCATGACAGTGGATCGGCAATGGTTAACATTTAAGGAACGAATGCATGAATTGCAACAGTTATACATTCCTTTCTGGCGTAAAAACAAAAGGAAAAGTGGCCCAACCATGGCTAACAAAAGAAATTAAGGAGGAGTCATGCAAAATTGCCAGAAAAAGTAGCAAGCCTGAGGATTGGGAGCAGTTTAGAATTCAGCAAAAAAGGACCAAGAGATTGATTAAGAGGGGAAAAATAGAATATGAGTAAACCTGCAAGGAACATAAAAACTGACTACAAAAGTTTCTACAAGTACGTAAAAAGAAAAAGATTAGTGAAGACAAATGTGGGTCCTTTACAGTCAGAAACGGGAGAATTTATAATGGGGAACAAGGAAATGGCAGAATAATTAAATAAATACTTCGGTTCTGTCTTCACGGAAGAGGCCCAGAAATGCTGGGGAACCAAGGGTCTAGTGAGCAAGCGGGATTAAAGGATATGATTATTAGTAAGAAAATAGTGCTGGAGAAACTAATGGGACTGAAAGCCGATAAATCCCCAGGGCCTGATGATCTGCATCCCAGAGTACTAAAAGAGGTAGCCATGGAAATAGTGGATGCATTGCTTAGCGGGAATATGGTGTTGAGATAGAGGATCAGCCATGGTCATACTGAATGCCTACTACTGCTTCTATTTTCTATGTTTCTATGCTGTTGCATTTACGTAACACCAAATGTTTGCACTTGGGGTTTCATATTCTAAACTTTCCTTTAAAAAATATAAGGTTATCTTTATTCATCATCTTGTGTGGAAGTTCTAATTAATCAAGTTATGTGTATGGATTCTTTTTGTTTCAAACAACTCTTTCAAATGTGTTAATGTTGGAAATCTTGCCTGTGTGGAAATGCTCTTTCAGTGCTGTGCTTCCTTTTGCTGCAATGCTGTATTCTCACGATCACTCTGCAATGTCTTTGTATTTTTCTTTAATTATTGCCATGTCCTGTAAAGCATTACCAGTCAAGCTCTGACAAGAAGTGGACATTCCTTAATGTACCAGATCACGATGCAGAAACCGTGAGTTGAGTTGTCTTGCCTGCAGATTTACTAAGGCATTTTTTTTCTCGCTTTTATCTATTTACAAATACGTCTTTAAACATAGCGATTTACATTTTAGGTGGCAAATACAAAGGTATGTTTATTAACATTCCCCCAGCAATTAATTTTTTTTAATGCATATTTTTCCCAATAGACATGTTCTGAAAATAAAAGCCATTCATTCTGGTACATAAAATGTGACCTTTACAGGTAGGAAAGGTTAACATGCTCCCAGCTGGTTGCAAGCTTCTATTTCTCATTTAACTAATTGCTGAAAGGTCAAGGAGCACAGATACTGTTTCTCATTTTAGTATTTAATTGCTGTATAATTCTACAGAGCTTTAAAGGTTCCATATTGTTCCATTGTTAATTTGGAGCATTTACATTACCGCACAAAAAGATTATGAACAGCCCTATTCCCAACAATGACTGAGGTCAGCAATAGATCCCCTTGAACTGTGTAGCCACAGACTAACTAATGTAAAAGATAAATGGCACATGCTATTGTTTTGTTTTAAAAAAAATGAACATTCTTATCTTGTAGCTTCTTCTCTATAACAGTTTTCAACCACACATAAATATGTTCGAATTGAATAAAGTCCTTTAAAACAATTAATGATTTTGTAGAGCAAAAATCTGCATCCCATATGCTGTTATTTTATTATCCAAAGCCCCAAGCATTTGGGTGTTAAACAAATTGATGTAATGAGACTGATACTGAACTTTGATGGCATGATGTTAGACTAGCTGACTGTAGATTTTCTTTGAAGTGGGAGATTTAACAGCCTGTGGACTAATGTCGTTGGCATGGTAATGTTATTTCAAACAAGTCCCTATCTATTTTATCAAGACAAGTTCTGTATTCGTAATTAATTCTGTTATCCCTACAACCACCATTTGAATTCTTTTTTAAAACATTTATGTTCATCCCTTTCTTTAGATCTTTCCAAGCAATGTTCCATTCTTACCAAATGGGCAGCGGGCAAACTACTCATTTACCTCTCCCTTTCTTTTGATACAGTGACCACACTCCAAAAGTAAAATATGAGCTACATGCAGTCTTAGGTTATTGATTTAACCAAAGACCCACTGCAGGAGTTGAGTAAAAAAAGATGAGTTCATCCAACCATCCGGTGGTCGTTAAAGGCGCTATATAAATTCCTTTCTTTCATTTGGAGAAATGCCTGAGTTTTGCATGATGCCATTTCCTCTGCACACACCACCTCCCACTCGAAGATAGGATATTCACAGTGTAACAATCAATGGAAAGAGGTAGAACCTTGAATCCTACAACTAATATCCTTCACCACCTTGTTCACTTTTTAATAACTTTAAAACTCAAAAGATAGCTCGAAGTCAAAATTTGACAGTGGTGAGAATTAACCTCTAAACTAGAAAATTATGAGTTTCAGTCCCAGGTCGCCTTATTTGAATGATTTTTGCTAGTGGGCATTAGATGGGAGCCCTACAAGCAGGGATTTTCCATCTCCGAGGAAAGGAATAATTCCTGCACTCTTACCTAAAAATAGACAAAAGGCATCTTGCTCATTTTTATAATTCTTCATGTCCTGCTCTCTTTAGACTGTACTTTGTCATACCAAGGAGAAAGTATATTTGTTTTAATGCCAAAGCAAAATACCACGGATGCTGGAATCTGGAATAAAAATAGAAAATGCTGGAAATCTCAGCGGGTCAGGCAGCATCTGTGGGGAGAAAGCAGAGTTAACGTTTCGGGTCGATGACCCTTCGTCAGAACTGGAGAGTGTTCGGAAAGAACAGATTTTAACAAGCATTGACGGGGAGGGGAAGAAAGAACAAAAGGGAAGGTCTGTGATAGGGTGAAAGACAGGAGAGATTAGAGAGACAAAAGGTATAATGAGCCAAATTGATGATGCCAGGAGTTATAAAAACATTAGTCAAGATAGGGTGTGAATGGCAGGATAATGACCAGCTGCTATTCGAGACAAGGAGAGGTTTTTAGATCTGGCAATGAGTTACTGACTGTTGAGAAACACGACACTGGGGCCTGACTAGAAAATGATCAATTTGTAAAAACAATCTTTATTGTAGCAGTGTTTAGTGGACCCAATAAGATAATTTCTTAAAGTTGTTTAACTGTAGGGAATATCCAAATGATCAAAGGCAAGAATGGAGCTAAAGTTGAGGTATGGCCTATCTCAGTCATTAAGTAAACAAATATAACACCAAGGATGAATTGAAATATGTGGACTTGTATTTACTCTGTACAGCCACCAAGGGGCTCATTCCCCGGAGTCCCAAGGGATCCCATAATCCCTTGGGAGCACAGGTATTTAAGAAGGCTTGACAGGTTGGAGAGGCACTCTGGAGACCTGCAATAAAAGACTAAGGTCACACTTTACTTTGAGCTCACAGTGTTCAGTCTGACTCTTTCTCCATACACAACAACTGGCGACGAGATACAGATAGCGAACCCAAAGATGCAGAGAACAGTGGGCATCCTGGAGAAATTTTCGGAGGGAGACGATTGGGGAACATTTGTGGAGCAACTCGACCAATACTTCGTGGCCAACGAGCTAGATGGGGAAGAGAGTGTTGCCAAATGTAGAGCGATCCGCCTCACCATCTGTGGGGCACCAACGTATGGCCTCATGCAGAATCTGCTCGCTCCAGCGAAACCCACAGAGAAATCGTACGACGATTTGTGCACACTGGTCCAAGAGGATTTGAACCCGAAGGAAAGCGTTCTGATGGCGAGGTACCGGTTCTACACCTACAAAAGGTCTGAAGGCCAGGAAATGGCGAGTTATGTTGCCAAGCTGAGACGCCTTGCAGGACATTGTGAATTTGAAGGACATTTAGAGCACATGCTCAGAGACTTTTTCGTACTTGGCATTGGCCACGAAACCATACTTCGCAAACTTTTGACTGTAGAGACCCCAACCTTGAGTAAGGCCATAGCGATAGCCCAGGCGTTCATTGCCACCAGTGACAATACTAAGCAAATCTCTCGGCACACAAGGGCTGCTACAAGTACTGTGAACAAAGTGATGTTGTTTTCGAATCATAACGTACAGGGCAGGTCACACATACCTGCAGCTACACATCCGCAGATGTCTGCGTCCCCCATCAAGGGTGATGAATGCAAGGCCATTAACACCTTGTTGGCGCTGTGGGGGTGATCATCGTTTCCATTCACGCTGACTCAAAGGATACGTTTGCAAGGGCTGTGGAACATTGGGACACCTCCAACGAGTGCGCAGGCGAGCTGCTAAGCCTGTTAAACCTGAAAATCACCACGTTGCAGAGGAGGACAGATCCACAAAGGATCACTATGAACCAGAGCCTCAGATAGAGGAGGCAGAGGTACATGGGATGCACACATTCACCACGAGTTGTTCCCTGATAATGCTGAATGTTGAACTAAATGGACTCCCGGTGTCAATGGAGCTGGACACGGGCACGAGCCAGTCCTACATGGGCAAAAAGACTTTCAAAAGATTGTGGTGCAACAAGGCCTCAAGGCCAGTCTTCACTCCAGTTTGCACGAGACTAAGAACTTACACCGATTCTTGTAATCTGCAGTGCTACCATAAAGATCTCCTACGATGGAGCGGTGCACAAGCTACCACTCTGGGTGGTACTGGGCGATGGTCCCACGCTGCTCGGCAGGAGCTGGCTGGAAAAGATACGCTGGAACTGGGATGACGTCCGAGCGCTATCGCCTGCTGACGACACTTCATGTGCCCAGGTCTTAAACAAATTTCCTTCGCCGTTCGAACCAGGCATCGGGAAATTCCAAGGAACAGAAATGCAGATCCACCTAATTCCGGGGGCGCGACCCATCCATCAAAAGGCTAGAGCAGTACTGTACATGATGAGAGAAAGGGTAGAAATCGAGCTAGACCGGCTGCAACGAGAGGGCATCATTTCATCGATCGAGTTCAGCAAGTGGGCCAGTCCTATTGTCCCAGTCCTCAAGGGTAACGGCACCGTCAGAATCTGTAGCGATTCAAAAACTAACTATCAATCGTTTCTCCCTGAAGCACTAATACCCACTACCAAAAGCTGACGACATCTTTGCAACGCTGACGGGAGGAAAGACGTTCACGAAGCTGGATCTGACTTCAGCCTACATGACGCAGGAACTGGAGGAATCATCGAAGGCCCTCACCTGCATCAATACGCACAAAGGTCTTTTGTTTATAACAGATGCTCGTTTGGAATCCGATCAGCGGCGGCGATATTCCAGTGAAACATGCAAAGTTTACTGAAATCGGTCCCGCACACCGTGGTCTTCCAGGACGACATCTTGGTCACAGGTCGGAACACAGTCGAGCACCTACAGAACCTGGAGGAGGTTCTTAGTCGACTCAACCGCGTGGGGCTCAGGTTAAAACGCTCAAAGTGCGTTTTCCTGGTGCCTGAAGTGGAGTTCCTGGGAAGGAGGATTGCGGCGGACGGCATCAGGCCCACCAACGCGAAGACCGAGGCAATCGAGAATGCACCGAGGCTACAGAACGTGACGGAGCTGTGGTCGTTTCTGAAACTCTTAAACTACTTTGGTAACTTCTTACCGGGTCTCAGCACCCTGATAGAACCACTATATGTCTTACTACGAAAAGAGGGCGAATAGGTTTGGGGCAAAAGCCAAGAAAATGCCTTTGTAAAAGCGAGAAAATTGTTATGCTCAAACAAATTGCTTGTGTTGTATGATCCATGTAAGCGTTTGGTAAGAGCATGTGCTGCACCGTCATATGGCGTCGGGTGTGTATTGCAACAAGCTAATGATTTTGGGAAACTGCAACCGGTTGCTTATGCATCCAGGAGTCTGTCTCAGGCCGAGAGAGCCTACAGCATGATTGAGAAAGAAGCGTTAGCGTGCGTCTATGGGGTAAAGAAAATGCATCAATACCTGTTTGGGCTAAAATTCGAATTGGAAACTGACCCTGTTCTCTAAGAGTAAAGGGTAAATACCACGCATTGGCCCGCCTCCAGTAATGGGCGCTCACATTGTCCGCATACAACTACGCCATCCGCCACAGGCCAGGCACAGAAAACTGTGCCGACGCTCCAACTAGGCTGCTATTGCCCACCACAGGGGTGGAAATGGCGCAGCCCGCAGATCTAGCCATGGTTATGGAAGCATTTGAGTGAGCAATCACCTGTCACTGCCCGGCAGATCAAAACCTGGACAAGCCAGGACTCCTTATTATGTTTAGTCAAAAGCTGTGTGCTTCACGGGAGCTGGTCCAGTGTCCCAGTGGAAATGCAGGAAGAGATAAAGCCGTTCCAGCGACGCAAAGATGAAATGTCTATACAGGCAGACTGCCTTCTCTGGGGCAATCGAGTAGTGGTCCCCAAGAAGAGCAGAGACACCTTTATCAATGACCTCCACAGTACCCACCCAGGCATCCCATGTATGCTGGCCCGGTATCGATGCAGACTTAGAGTCCTGCATTCACAGATGTAATACATGCTCGCAGTTAAGCAATGTACCCAGGGAGGCGTCGCTAAGTTTATGGTCTTGCCCTCCAAACCGTGGTCTAGGGTACACGTCGACTATGCAAACCCGTTCTTGGGTAAAATGTTCCTTGCGGTTGTAGACGCATATTCCAAGTGAATTGAATGTGAGAGAATGTCGGCTAGCACGTCCGCTGCCACCACTGAAAGCCTGCGGGCCATGTTTGCCACACATGGCTTACCCGATGTCCTGGTGAGCGACAACGGGCCGTGTTTTACCAGTGCTGAGTTCAAAGAATTCATGACCCGTAACGGAATCAAACATGTCACATCTGCCCCGTTTAAATCAGCGTCCAATGGTCAGGCAGAGAGAGCAGTGTAAACCATCAAGCAAAGCTTGAGGAGGGTATCCCAAGTCTTGCTTAGCTACCGCACGAGATATTCACTCACTGGGATCCCACCTGCTGAACTGCTCATGAAAAGAGCACTCAAGACAAGGCTCTCGTTAGTTCACCCTGATCTACATGAACAGGTAGAGAGCAGGCGGCTTCAACAAAGTGCATACCATGATAGCGCAAATATGTCACACGAGATTGAAGTCAATGATCCTGTATTTGTATTAAATTATGGACAAGGTCCCAAGTGGCTTCCTGGCACTGTCGTGGCCAAAGAGGGGAGCAGCATGTTTCAGGTCAAACTTTCAAATGGACTCATTCACCGGAAACAGTTGGACCAAATCAAACTTAGATTCACGGACTAACCTGAGCAACCCACCTTGGACCCTACCTTTTTTGATCCCCCCCAACACATACACCAGTGGCAACCGACACCATGGTTGACCACAGCAGCCCTGCAGGGCCCAACACACCAGGCAGCCCAGCAAGGCCAACTGCACAGCAGCCCAGCGAGGGCCCAACAAATGATTCAACAATACCAGCTTTCACACCGAGACGATCAACCAGGGTAAGAAGGGTCCCAGATCGACTCACATTGTAAATAGTTACACTATTGACTTTGGGAGGGGAATGTTGTTATATATGTGGACTTGTATTTACTCTGTACAGCCACCAGAGGGCTCATTCCCCGGAAGCCCAGGGGATCCCATTATCCCTTGGGAGCACAGGTATTTAAGATGGCTTCACAGGTTGGAGAGGCACTCTGGAGACCTGCAATAAAAGACTAAGGTCACACTTTACTTTGAGCTCACAGTGTTCAGTCTGACTCTTTCTCCAGACACAATACTTGGTGTGACTGAGCATTACGTGAAAGGATGATAAATTTTTAAAACTCCTTGTTTAATATCTGATCTATTGATACTATGTATTTGTTTCTTCTTGTAGACCAGTTTAAATAGTATGCTGAGTGTCTACAGTGAAACAGGAGATTATGGCGATGTGAACATCAGTGGAGAAATTCTCCTTGCAATCAATTACAGCTACAAAAGTGGGGCACTAAATATTACTGTGAAGGAGTGTCGCAATTTAGCGATTGCAGATGAGAGGAAGCAGAGAACTGACCCGTAAGTATTTTCCCTTTTTGAAGAGATTGCTTGGTGTTTAAACTGGAGTAATCATCAGATGCTCTGGTCAAATAGTTGTGTTATGACATGCAAATCCTTTAGCACATTAACCATCTCAGAAGAACTTCTTAGTGCTTATTTACTCCATTTCAAGGGTGTTTATTGTTGTATGTCAGAACGTATACATTTCTTTTCCACCTGCAGCTATGTGAAGACTTATCTCCTTCCAGACAAATCTCGTCAAAGCAAACGCAAGACTAAGCTCAAATCTAACACAACAAATCCAGTTTTCAATGAAACATTAAAGGTTTGTCAATCTGTTTTCTTTGTGAATCATCCACTAACTCCATTAGGAAGCTGTTCACTCCCCAAACATTTCAAATTATAATTCAGTGCAGATTATTTGAATTCTCTTTGTTGTGTATTTGTTTTGTGTCTGGACAGTTGCAGCAGTGTTTGCCCTTAATTATTTGCTTGGTTATTTCAAAGGGTTTTCTTGAGTTTCTAGGTATTGGTCTAGAAATGAATTGTTTAACAGGCAACTAGGCACCCAATATAGCAGACAGCAAGTGCATGTTGATTTTACATAGTAAGTGTGCCTCTTGTCACATTGATAAATGCTCAAGTATAGGCATCCAGAGCTCAGACCTGAAACAGGCTTTAAACCCTTTGCATATGCAAATAGGAGGCCGATCACTTGTTTCAGTGCCCCTTCCCGAAATTGGGCAGCCCTGACGACATCCGGCGCCAGGTCAGCTGCATTCAGGAAACCATAGTACATGCAAGCTTAACCAGCGGTCCTTAAAAGGGACCGCAGCAGTCTACCACCAAAATGTTTCATTTTAAAAAAAATACTTAACCTGAATATGCAGCTTACTTTTTTTTAAAGACTGTGACACATTTCTGTGTGTGCCACCTGAGTTGTGACAGACACCTGTCAAATGTTATATACTAACGGATCTCCTGTGGTACTGCTTGTGGTCTGTTAGAGAAAGCATTGTTTACAAGAACAGCAACATTGTATAATGTAAAACATAATGGGGTAGATTTTCAACTTGTCACCTGGCCATAAAATGGTGTTGCAGATTGGCCGCCTATTATAGAAATCTTCCAGTTTTCATTTTCATTGATTTCAGTTGAAAATGAAAATTGGCCGGTTTCTATTACGGACAGTCGATCTACAGCGCCAGTTGTATGCCCAGGCGGCAAGTTGAAATTCTGCCCCCAATGTATTATTCTGTTGCTCAAGTGTAGGCATGTTCATCTAAGGTTATGAGATCTGATTGATAAAGTGAGTGAATTCAAAAATGTAACTGCAATTCAGATTAGAGACAAGAACAGTGGCTTTGTTTGTGGAAGGTCAATTGAAAGCCTGCAGACATTGTGGTTCTGATATTTTCTGATCCTGGAGAGATTTTCTGCACAGTACATGAAAAATAGAAATACTGTACAAAATTGCATGAATATGTAAAGTGTGTATTTCAGAGATGTTTGTGATTAAATGTGGATCTTTACTACACTTGCCATAGACCAGAACTTATACTGTACTTTTCTTTCATGTTGAAATAACTAGCTTAAGAAAACAGCATTTTGGTGAAGGGCTTGAGGACACATTTTCAGAAACATTTCAGTTTGATGCATTTCATTGCCAATATATGGCTGAACGCCTCAGCTATGATCTGTAAATTGTCTCATTTTGTAACCATTCTTGCAGTATGTCATCAGTCACACACAACTGGAGACAAGAACTCTGCAGCTGTCAGTCTGGCACTATGACAGGTTTGGACGGAACAGCTTCTTAGGTGAAGTGGAGTTACCATTTGATGCCTGGGATTTGGAAAAACAAATTGAGGAATGGTTTCTACTGCAGCCAAAGGTGAGCTCCTAAATACAAGATTAGATTAGAGGGTTTACACTCCTAACAGAGTGAGGGAAAATCAGAAGGGACAATCACCTCAAGCCATTTGCTATTGACATGTTTTGGAGGGGAATTGGTAGAGGCCCAGGACTTAGCTGAGAGGGCAAGTAGGTGACTATGAAAGCGCATTTTGTGGAGGCATCCAACTGGAAGGAGAGCAAATAACCTTATCAAATGAAATACCAATAGTATACCAAGTTCTGACATTTGCTTTAAATTGTATAGGATGTCCTATAGTGGTCATTACCATGATTGATGATCACATGATGAATCTGATGCAATAACTTCAACAGATCTGTAGAGGTGTATATTATTCTCCTGCAGGCACTGACTCATACTGGGATACAGTACTTATAATCCTCCAGTACCTCACTTACTTAGGGATTCTTGAAGTACTGTATTAGTTGCAAATCTTAACTGAGTACCTGTATAGTTTTTGCTTATTAATAGCATCAAAATGCCATTCATTTGAAATTGAAAGTCTGCCTTTCTGTATGCAATGTATATTTTTGAATTCGAGCAAAATATGTTTTAGAATCATCTATGTGGTATGAGAACCTCCAGATGGCTCTGATGAGCACTTTTTATAGTTAGTAAACCACTCCATTACTGGGCTTAACACAGACATGCTACATAACTGAACTGAAACAATCATTATAAACATGATTAAGATTAAAAATAATGGTGCTTAATGCAACTATTACAGCCATGATTTTGTATAATTACTTTTAAACATGTTTGGCTGAATTTTATGCTCCTTGAGGTGAATGATACCAATGCTATGAAATGGAACACTTCCTTTTTTGATCACAATGTCAATATTAAGCAGGCCAGGTACAGCACACCATCCGATAGTGATTCCACAAGTTGGTGGGGGGGGGGGGGGGCGGTAGAGAACTACAGCAGCATCATTTGTGGTTCTGCAACCCAATCATGTTATGGTACATATTGAACCGTGGCTATTATGAACAACTGTTCTCATAACCACCCTCCAAGTAATGCTTGCAAACACCTGTTGTTCAAAGTTCAAGTTAGGTACAGGTATTAATATTACGTTGAATGCAAACCATATTGACACTTGGATCTTTGGCAAGTGCTGGTGAAGTCACAGCGAACTATTTTTCCCTTCCAAGTCACATTATATGTCATAAATTACATTACAATTGAAAACAAAGGTCACAAAATGCAATTGTTAATTACTTCAACCTGCACATCACCAAAGCGCTAAGGATACAACTATAATCAGTTTATGGGAAGATTTTAGTGCTGTTCTTACAGAAATACTTGTCCTTTGCTTGTTATTAGATGGACGCTGCTGTAGATAATGTTCTACAGTATAAAGGGGAATTGACAGTTTCTTTACGTTATATCCCATATGGTCAGCATCTAACCCTTCCACCACAACATGGAAAAGGTAAGTGAATTCACATCTATTACAGCCACTCTGTGTAGAGTACCGAGTCCTGGTTGGGCTGATTAGTGCCAATACACAAGTAGCAGCACTGAGGATATAATCCTCATGACAGCATTAAAATAAAATTATAGTATGAAATTAAAGCTGTTTTTATATTGTATGAAACCCGCGCTCATGTCGCTGGTTCCTGGAAGCACTGGGCTTGTACCAATAGCCACTAACAATGTTGGTCTTGCTGAGTCTCAACAGTTTTACATTAGGTGTGCAATTGGCTCCATGGGACCTGCTCTTGTGGGAACTGGTTATACTAGCACAATCTCGCAAAATGTAAGAGCAGCTTATACTATTGTACTTTAAAAGAGCAGGGGTTCATTACATTGCATAATAGTTGAGAAATCTGCAGGAATGTGCAAATATTTAAGGGACTGTAGTGGCTACAATCAAAATTCATTCTGGCCAAAGAGCCCACATAGTTAATAGGGGTGTAAATAGTAAACTAAGGATAAGCAGGTGGCTTTCAAAGCGTAAAAGGAATCGGATAGGCAGGAGGTTTGGGTAACTGTAAAGACTAGCAAAAAACAGGTTAAACATAAAAAATGAAAAACCAAGAGAAACATTGAATATGAGATTTCTAAGTATATACACAGATTAAATAACATGTACAAAAGGTGTCCGGCATGCTCTACTCAAAATTCTTAAATGGTTGCTGCAGCTAAGTAGCAGCTGGCAACAAAAGGTATGTAAAATATATATTATTTGAAGTTTGATGTGAAGCCAGGAGGAACAAGAGTGCTCTACCTGGTTCCACATGGCCCGCGATTGGATCCCATTGTCCTTCCTTCCCCCTTCCAGGACTTACTGAGTTTTGCGGCAAGCAGCCCAAAATTGATCCCTTTTGTAATGGGCAAGCTGCCTCTGTGGATACAAAAGTGCTGGCAGCTCACCCAAATTATTGAAATGAGGCCGGAGGCCCAATCTAGGGTGAACCTCAGGCCTTCCTGTCCGGGCACGCACTATCTGTGCATCATTGGTTAGGCACCCGTAAATGGACCATAACCAATTTTTACCCCAGAGCGTTGTTGTGATGGAAAATTAGGCTTATGGTTGAGTCAGAAAACAATGTCAAATTTCAAGATTAAATTGGATAGTTGGATAAAGGAATGAGAGCAGGCCGTGTAAACGTGATTAAGATTGTTTGCTCGCATGGAGTGTAAATGCTGACATGGACTAGTTGACCCAAATGGCCGGTTTTCATGTTGTAACTTGTATCTATTAAATTTAGAATCCATTCTGGTTAATAAAGACATATAATCCAATCGAATACCTTGCAAGATATTTTATTCCTGGATGACCTCCATTCAAGCTATATATGCAACGATACTTTTCTGTATTTCTATCTTGTTTAGTGCAGCAGAAGGTGCCTGAGCCATACTGTAACATAGTGTTACCACTAGATAAGATTACTAAGTTACCATCAACCAAACAGGGTCTGATGCTCAGATACCAGATACTAATTATAGACATAATCCTCTATCTCTTGCTGCAGAGAAGACAAACATAATTATGAAGCCATAAACCAACTGTATATTAGTCTCTGGTCACCTATATCTTTATGACTTTACGTACCCTATATTGCTTTATCTTGAATCAGTTTGCTTTGCTGCGGTGGCGCCTATAGCTGCGACGATAGCTTCAATGGGCCCAAATTTGCCCAGGAGTTGCTCTTTTTCTGGAGCAATTTGATTTTTCTGCAGTATCTTAAAAATCCCCATTCTGCACATTTAATTTGTGCCAGTGTAAGTGAATTAGTTAGGATTTTTTTTAGTTTAGCTTTTTTTTCCCAAAAGGGGGAGTTACCAGCCACCTACGCTGGTTTTGGCCATTTAAGTCAGTTTGGACAACTAATAGTTGCTCCAAACTAACTTAGGCCAGCGTATGTGGCCACTTGTGGCCACACAGGAAACCCTTGTGGACAGTTAAGAAATCAGCGCAGGTAGCCAGAGATATGGGAAGGGTGGGGGGGGGGGTCCTTGCAAAGCACTAAACACCTTCACAACAACATTCAAGAAGCATAAAAACCATCAATAATAAATAAAAAATAAAACTTAAATCCTACCTTCTTATCAAAACTCCCCCAACCCCCCCCCCCCCCCCCCCCCCCCCACCAATCAAAACAAAGCACAACCATCAATAAATAAAAAATAAAACTCAAGTCCTACAGGCCGGGGAAGTCAGTGGCCGGGCTGGGCCGGCCAGTGCCAGAGGCCATTCAGCCGGGGATAGGGGTGGGAGAACGTACCGGCAAGCCCTTCGGCCAGGGTTAAAGGCAGGAGAACGCACTGATTCTCTCTCTGAGGGACAGAACGGGACTTCTCCAAGGACGGGAATTCTCCGAGGGACCTCCGGCTGGGGGCAGGAGCTACTGCGCGTGCGCGAAACCTCCAGTGCGCATGCGTTGAGCTGCCGGCACTGTTTGTCGCACAGGGCCCTAGCTCTGTCCCCTAATGGACAGGCCAAGCCATGGGAGAGGCCACAGAGCGGGGAAAATATGGAGTTACATTTTCAGCGCCGTTTTGGGAGCGGAAAGTCGGTGCACCTCAGGTAAGTGCGCCGAAAAAACCGCAGGGCCAAATTTGGTCCCAATAATTCTCAGTTGCGAGTATAATGTAGCCCTCTCACTTTCCTCAATAGGATGTCTTGTGGCCTGTAATATACTTCGCATTTGGATAGAAATATACTGCATGAGGCAAGGCATTTAACACTAAACTGCTACCATTGTTGTTTCTAAATGGAATGGTTTATTGCGACAATGATTATTTGGATTTTGGCTTCGAAATAATTTAAACTTCTTCATTCTACACAGCTAAAAAAAGTTTCAGTCGAGGAAAGAAAGGCTCTGCCCAGGCAGCCAGTGGCGGAGTGTTGGAGGTGCTCATTAAGGAAGCAAAAAATTTAACTGCAGTAAAAATGGGAGGAGCTTCAGATACGTTTGTAAAAGGGTAAGTTTTAGAAAAATTCAGCATCACCTTGTGTTCCTTGAGGCATCATAGGCAAATTGGATAATCTGTGACCAAAAAAAATACATTACAATGCAGCAACAAGTAGCCAAAAATAATTAACTGGAATACTAGAGGAAGCATTTCTCCCAACTATTAGAAATTAAAATGTAACCCAAGAGAAATGGCAACAGAAGCAGTGGATGCTGGATCACTACTAACCTGCATATTACCACTGTGATGATTTGTACCGATCTATTGCTCATCACAGGCAGAATGGTGACAAGATTTTAACAATGCCAAGAAAATTTACAATCTTATTTAGGGAACTCTTATTAGCATTATTTTAATCTCATTAAACTTACACAATTCTGAGGAGATGCTAAAAGGTTGTTTCCCCTGACTGGGGAGTATAGAACTAGGGGCCTAGTCTCAGGATGTGGTTGGCTATTTAAGACTGAGATGAGGAGGAATTTCTTCACTCGAGTTGTAAATCTTTGGAATTCTCTACTCCAAAGAGCTGTGGATGCTCAGTCATTGAGCATATTCAAGACTGAGATAGATAGATCTTTGGACTCTAGGGGAATCAGGCAGGAAAGTGGAGTTCAGGTCAAAGATTAGCCTTGATCTTATTGAATGAAAGAGCAGGCGTGAGGGGCTGTATGGCACACTCCTGCAACTAATTCTTATGTTCTTATCGTAGAGGGGTAGATCCAGATGTGTAATGAATGTTTAAAGATTTTCTGTTCCTGAGGTAAAATGCTAACTTCTTGTTGCTTGACTTTTTTTTGTTTTAAATCAGATACTTGCTTCCTGACAACAACAAAACTTCTAAGCATAAAACACCCATCATTAAAAAGAGTGTGAACCCCCAGTGGAACCACACCTTCACGTACAGCGGCTTACACCCTCATGATCTACAAAATGTCTCCTTGGAACTAACCGTCTGGGACAAAGAGTCACTCTCCAGCAATGTATTTCTAGGGGGCATCAGACTCAACCAAGGCAATGGTAATTAATTTTTTTTCCAATCTCTTTTTATTCTTTTTCCACAATATCATCATCATCATCGGCGGTCCCTCGAACGAGGGTGACTTGCTTCCACGAGTTCACAATTGTTTCGATGAAGGACCCAATGTTCCAGTCCTGAACTCTAATTGAAGGGGTGGAAGATGCCTGTGCGTGAATTTTTTTAACGTGTGGTGACCGTTGCACATCAGCCACCACACGGGCTCGACAGAGCTAGGCCTTTATCCAGTGGCAAGGATTCCCCAAAACAACTGGAGACCAGCTCTGCTGCACGGACCTAGTGCGCACACATATCACAGTGTGCACTGGCCCGTGCTACCCCTGGGCCCTTGACTCTTCTCGGCCCCTTACCCTCACCGCTCCTCCACCATAAGCACTTGCCACTCATCCGCCCCGACCTTCCCACTCCTCTGTACCTGGGCTCTGCCGATGTTCCTGCCCATGCTCCAAAACAGCAACCAGGGTTTTGATGACGTTACCCAGTCGCCCATCTCAAAATCCTTGGGAGCAGCTCATGCTGGAGGTTGAAGTAATATGCCGCTCCAGCTCTTTTACTTGCCGATCTGCGTAGCTGTTCTCTCGCAGGTCGGGGGGCCAATAACCAGATTGCTGACCAACAGGGAAAGTAGTCTCAGGAGAACTGTCAACCTCAGCTCAGATTGTAGCCATGTAGAAATTACAGTTTATGGTGCCTGGCCCAATAATTACAATGCTGTTGTATCATATTTATATTCATGAGAGCTGCGTAAGTAAAACAAAATCAGGCAATATAGTTTCTATTTGCAACTATAATACTGCCACCAGTTTAATCTATTGGATTAAGCTGGCAGTTGGGGAAACTGCCTCCTACCTCCCCATCCCATATTGGGGTATAGTTCAGCAGATATTAGCAGCTCTGCAGTACTCCAGCCAAATAAGCTAAGGGGTCTCTGGAAAAGAAGATAGTGCAAAATAGTGGTAATAATAGCAAAAGCTTTTTCAACTACGTCAGAAGACCGTTAAAGATCATTCAGGACAGATTCAAAGTGATTCTCAGGTTGTGGCAAAGCTGTTAAAATTACTTTTGAATCAGTCTATACTCCTGTGGTTGATGCTCAGGTTCCAGCTGTGGAGTGCCCTGTATTAAATATTAAAATAGATAGAAATTATAGACCGTGCCACATCCTGGTAGCATACAAGCTATAAGTGAGCTAGCATGTACAATTTAAACTAAAATGTGGGAAAACAGTCACTTGCTTGCTTCCATGTAAAGTCGGTACAGAGGGGCCTGGCAGCATTAGGCACATGTTTTAGAAAGTGATTTTTCCCCCCAGGAGTTGCCTCTTCCTTCTGCTGTAGCAGACCCGGAGAACATCTCTGTCCCCAGTCTGGCCTCACTCCCCAGCAGATGCCACAGAGACCCCCACTTGTATGCAAATGATCCTTGTACCAGATATACAGCCAAGGTGTGTGGGCAACTCCAGGGTGGATGGAAGTCCCACCCACTAACTGGTTGAACACAGCAGGAAGTGGAGAACTGAAATGTACAGGGTAAAAAATTCCTGACAATGAAAAAATATATATTTTTTTAAACAATTGTTTGGAAACATACTTTGCATGCTGTCTTGCAAAAGTGTGAATGTTGAACTACTGCTACTAATAATAATTCACTCAGTTCATTCACTTGTCTAGACCGTGTCAAAATCAGTCCAACAGGCAGCTTCCGAGGCACAGCATTATTGAATTCCATAAAGACAAGTTAATACAGACTTCCAAATTTTATCAAAAAAAAGTTGAGATTTATGCTAATCTGCCTAATAAGTTGTTTAACATAGAAAATAGGTGCAGGAGTAGGCCATTCGGCCCTTCGAGCCTGCATCACCATTCAATAAGATCATGGCTGATCATTCACCTCAGTACCCCTTTCCTGCTTTCTCTCCATACCCCTTGAACCCTTTAGCCGTAGGGGCCATATCTAACTCCCTTTTGAATATATCCAATGAACTGGCATCAGCAACTCTCTGCGATAGAGAATTCCACAGGTTAACAACTCTGAGTGAAGAAGTTTCTCCTCAGCTCAGTCCGAAATGGCTTACCCCTTATCCTTAGACTGTGTCCCCTGGTTCTGGACTTCCCCAACATCAGGAACATTCTTCCTGCATCTAACCTATCCAGTCCTGTCAGAATTTTATGTTTCTAAGAGATCCCCTCTCATCCTTCTAAACTTCAGTGAATACAGGCCCAGTCGATCCAGTCTCTCCTCATATGTCAGTCCTGCCATCCCGGGAATCAGTATGGTGAACCTTCGCTGCACTCCCTCAATAGCAAGAATGTCCTTCCTCAGATTAGGAGACCAAAACTGAACACAATATTCCAGGTGAGGCCTCACCAAGGCCCTGTACAACTGCAGTAAGACCTCCCTGCTCCTATACTCAAATCCCCTAGCTATGAAGGCCAACATATCATCTGCCTTCTTCATCGCCTGCTGTACCTGCATGCCAACTTTCAATGACTGCTGAACCATGACACCCAGGTCTCGTTGCACCTCCCCTTTTCCTAATCTGCCACCATTCAGATAATATTCTGCCTTCGTGTTTTTGCCACCAAAGTGGATAACCTCATATTTATCCATATTATACTGCATCTGCCATGCATTTGCCCACTGACCTAACCTGTCCAAGTCACCCTGCAGCCTCTTAGCGGTCCTCCTCACAGCTCACACCACCACCCAGCTTAGTGTCATCTGCAAACTTGGAGATATTACACTCAATTCTTTCATCTAAATCATTAATGTATATTGTAAATAGCTGGGGTCCCAGCACTAGTCACTGCCTGCCATTCTGAGAAGGACCCATTTATCCCTACTCTCTGCTTCCGGTCTGCCAACCAGTTCTCTATCCACGTCAGTACATTACCCCCAATACCATGTGCTTTAATTTTGCACACCAATTTCTTGTGTGGAACCTTTTCCAAAGCCTTTTGAAAGTCCAAATACGCCACATCCACTGGTTCTCCCTTGTCCACTCTACTAGTTACATCCTCAAAAAATTCTAGAAGATTTGTCAAGCATGATTTCCCTTTCATAAATCCATGCTGACTTGGACCAATCCTGTCACTGCTTTCCAAATGCACTGCTATTTCATCTTTAATAACTGATTCTAACATTTTCCCCACTACTAATGTCAGGCTAACCGATCTATAATTACCTGTTTTCTGTCTCCTTTTTTAAACAGTGGTGTTACATTAGCTACTCTCCAGTCCATAGGAACTGATCCAGAGTCGATAGACTGTTGGAAAATGATCATCAATGCATCCACTATTTCTAGGGCCACTTCCTTAAGTACTCTGACAATACACTGCCCGCCTGTCAAGATGATAATTTGACATGTTCTGTTGGTAAGAATGAAAATAAATTACTGGTATGGCATCTAAATGTTTATGCTGTCACCTATTTATTGCTCAACAGATCAGAGCTATGGGAATGAAGTTGATTGGATGGACTCCCAAGGGGAGGAACGGCACATCTGGTTTCAAATGATAGCGAACCCAGGTGTCTGTGTGGAGAGCACAATAATGCTGAGAGGCAGCATGGGAAAGCGCAAACTTTCAGCCTGACAGACGGAAAGAATACAACCTAAAATACTGTTGTTCAACTACTGTATTATTGAGGCTGACAGGGTTAGGATAATTCTGTGACTGAACATAGTAATACAGCTGTATTTTCACACTTTAATTTTTGTAAATAAGTTTCCTGGAAATTTTTTTAATTGTTTATTTTTTGTAAAAAAGTATCTGATGTCTGCTTAACCGGTACAGCAAGTGGAAAGAGAAAATATTTTTCTCTAGTGGTCTGTCTCTGTAGATTAATAATCGGAAATTCATAGAGATTTGGATACTTTATCAACAATTAAGCTATCCCTATTTCATGGTATGACCACAAGTGCAGTGATTTTTTTCCCTGCAATAGCTCTTCTCTATTAACTCCTGCAAAGATTTCATAAACAGTTATGATCTTGCTAATGAAATCTTTCCCCAAAATCTTGTAACAAACGATGTTTCTATTTAATGGCAGGTACCACTCCGGTCAATGGATTGGTCATTTTAAAAACAATGCCAATGTATTCCCACTCTTGGCCTTTCTATACCATACAATGTTTCTTGCTCCAGGGATCCCGTGCAGCCAGCTTTTCAATGCAAAAACCGCACAATTTTTTTTTAATGGGCTGCATGGCGCCCCAAAAAATGACAGGGACTATTGCCTCACACTATTTGCTATTGAGAGGGTGGGCAGCTGGACTGACGCAGGTCAAGCTAACCCCAAGAGTGAATATGAAGGCCATACATGAATCACTGTCTGACTTTACCGCTCTCCTTATAATTCCATTTGTCACCAGCTACTGTCAGTAGGGCTGTGACCAGGAACTCACTGAGTAAATAATTATTTTAATAGGACCTAGAAAAGGAAGTGGTGACAATTAAAACTGAATGCAAATTGAAGAAATACAGAACTGTATTTCAATAAAACTGAACTTGCAGGTACTAAAATGGTCATGAAAAAGACAAACCAAAAAGTACTTTCCCCACCTGTGACAGTAGTAATCTAATGTAAGAATGAAGAATCCAACGTCTGTTAATCTATGTGAAATGATGTATGTGCTCCACATTGTGCACTGTAAGCACATTATTTATCAGAAGGTAACTGGAACCACTTTGCTTTGCCTATTGTCCCACCTCGGATTTTAGTAGGAAACCAAATCATATCAAAGTCAATGAATCCTGAACATGTCTGTTGCCTTTGCACTCTAAACAAAATGACTAGATACTCACCATGTAAGCACCACACCCAAATCATGCAATTCTTTTGTGGTAACCGTCAAGGATTCTAACATGCTATAAGTTACGAAATTATAAATTAATTAATTCAGCTGTAGTTATAGCAACAATTTTGTACTTCTGGATTCTAACACATTACCATTAGTAGAATTAATAATTAAGCTATTGTGGACTAAAATATCCCCGTTAAAAATCATATCCCAATAGTTCATGGTAAAATATATGGGATATCTCGTTTGATCCCTGGTTATTGATGGGTAAGCCGATCTCAGTTGGAGCAGCCATAGAGGTGCTACAATTGGCTTTAGTGGCCATGGGTAGGGGGGGCGGGGAGGGTGTTATGGGCACTCCCATTCGTAATCACAATACAAGCCCTACTCCAAGTACGTGTGTGGGGTTATCATTTTTGGTGCAATCCTCCACAGCCAAATAGTCTGGTAACACTCACATAGAAAAAATGGCCACAACGGTGATGTACTAGAAGTCAACCATATCTCATTGAGAGTCATCAGCTTCAGGCAAAGAGGGACAGAGAGAAAGATGGAATGTTCAGCTATTGTGGAACAAGTATGGCGACACACAAAAATATAGAGTCCTCCAGCACTGGTTTCCTTGATACAATATGGCCAGTGCAATAGTGAAAAATGATAAAGTACAACATTATTCTTTTGTTTTGAACTTAAAATAAAAGTAATTGTGTTATATACAAAACAATGTTAACTGTGTAATTGTTATAATGATTATGACTTATTGGGGAAAACTATTTTTAAACTGGTATTATAGTTTATTTATTCCTGTACCAGATTACCACCAGCTCTTCTGTTATCAAAACGTTGCAATTTAAGCTATATACATTTCTACATCTTTATAAAAATGACATTTGTAAAACAGTTCCTTCTAACATAAAAATGTTCATTTATTCTAATGGTTGTCTGAGAGTAATTTTTGCCTTTATTTTACTTTTTTCTCAGTATCAATATGGAAAGGTATTGCAAACCATGTCACACTAACTCAAAATACCTAATATTCATCACCTGCAATATGTTGTTTCTAGGCCTCTGCAATGTAATGAAGCATATCAAACATTGCCTCTATCAAAAAAACTTTTAAAAATGACTTATGAAGACATTGTTATAGAGAGACAGTAGTGTACTTGCATATGTACAGTTATTTCATGAAACTAGATTTATATTAAATAACCAGAGTTCTCGAAGTAGATACTGACTATTTATTATATGTAAGTATACACAAACATTTTGTAAATTTACAAAAAGATTAAAAGCTGAAGATACTAAGGTAATATTGGCCAGTTCTAATTAAAGATCACACCCAACACACTTAACTTTCTCATTCAAATGGTGATCAATTTGCTGTTTACCTCCAGCATTTTCTGCTTTTATTTCACATTTTCAGGACTTGTCGTTTTCTTTTTGCCATTAAATAATTCTAACTTGGGAGATATCTATCGAAAACGAATCAAAATGCTCATGGAAAGCAATGTTTTCCCCCATAGTAAATACTTGTAACTGGCAAAACACTTTTGGCCTACAAAAAAGTATCCACATTACAGCTAGAATATGATTAAATAAATACTCCCGGATAAGGTTCTGTAATAATCTAAGTATTCATGTGAGAATTTTCCCCCTCCACACCATTTTATATCTATAATATACTAAAAATCTTATCTCTGCAATTTCTGTCAACTTTATTATAAATTACAATGTCCATATACACAATGGAAACTGCTGTAGGGGAGGATGAAAACCCCCTCATTTTACCCAGAAGGAAAAGGGCTGTGGGATCAGTCTGGGCTGTGAATTGAAACCGATGGAAGGAAAACTTTGGGACACAAATGAATTTTAAAAGAGCAGACAGGGCCTGCAGGGGATAAAAGGGGGTGCATTCATGGAGACACCCCCCCCCCCAGTGTTTGGACTCATAGGAAAGGGAATTTAATTTGGAACTATCTACCAGAAAGTTTGAAATCCTAAAGTGCACATGGAAGAAACTACAAACTTTAATCGAATTTGGGATTTTTTAAAAGATGTATATTGGGTCTGCAAGAAAAGGGATGGAGTCAATATCAAAAGGGCCAGTTTGGACATTGGAACTAATCAAATTGTCTGGGAATTGTATACCCTCGAAACTTGCCCCTTGAAAACATTAGCATTTAAACAATGCCACATACATATTCCAACACCTTTTTCATCAGGCATAGAAATATCTGGCTCAGGCCAGACTAGCACAATGGCTACAGGAGGCCAATGCAATCAACACCGACTCAAACCTTGAGTAGGTTAAGATCAGTGGAAAAAAAACCTAAAACTGCTGCATTTTTCAAAATCAAAAAGTCCACCAATGAGAAGAATCGACTTCAGCAGGAGAGGCGGACTGGATAATCTGGCTAAAAAAAAAGGGTTTCTGACGTAGTGAAAAAAGAAGTGATGATTTTCCCTGCCCTCGTGATTCAACAACCACAACCACAAGCCTCTCGACACTGAAGGAAAACCAGTGTCCGAAGACACCGAAGATAGAAGAAACAACCCACCAGACTGCGGAAGGCACAGTAGTGAGTATAACCTCCGGTCCGCAGAACTCCCAACTCAGTTAGGCCAGGAAAGGTGGGAGGTTGGGCATTGTACTGCTAAACTGGTGTAAAGATTTTCGTTGGGTCCGTTTTAGTGGGATTTAGGGGGATTGTTTTGTTGGTGTATTGCTGTTTGTTGAGTTACACCTTGTCAAATAAATTGGAAGCCTAAAGTTCCTCTTGGAATCACCTTGTCTCAGTTCTATTGTATTACATCTCCTGATCGTGAGTCTTATGTCAGAACCGTGTAAGGGAAGCTAGGAGCGCCTCGGAAATGCTCAACTGTGTGTCACAGGCTAGGGAAGAAGGGGTTAGGAGTGTTTGACACTCACAGGTGCCTCACAGGCTAGGCATAAGACGCACGAGTCTCAAAACCCCCTTCATAAGCTGTGGACACAGTCTCTCCAGGGGTGCTCTTGCAGCACTCAGGGTACCTCACAGGCCAGGCATAAGCTGTGAGGGCAGAAGCCCAGAGAGAGACACCCAAGGCACAACAACAACCCTGTGAAAACCCCTTACAGAACATGGCGACCACGAAGGGACTTAAGCAAACAGGAGATGTTAATATAACAGATGAGGTGATAAGAGCGGAAACTAAAATGGAGGAGAGAATTTCCTCATACATTTTTGGCAAGGTGAACCTCACCAAACCTTGGGTGCAAGCCCTCACTCGGGCAGAGCGCCCAGTGGATGCTGCTGCTCAGTGGACAGCAGGGAAGGACCACAACCACAGGGAGGAAAAGGCCATCTGGCTTATCTGCTTCACCCGCCAAGTCCGAAAGCTCGACCAGCGGGTGAAGGACTTGGAACAGAATCTTCAGAAATCAGAGGAACTCTCTGCTATCCGGGCTGTGGTTGGGGACAACCTGCTGGCCGAATTAGCTGGGGAGCAGCAAAGGAACCGGCAGTTGGAGGAGACCTTCCGAAATAGCCGGGACTATCTTCAGTGTCAGGTCACTAAGGCCAAGGGTAGTGAGGGGTCCCTCCGGGAACAGAACTCTCGGTACACCCAGAAAATTTGGGAACTGGAGAATAAATTAAAAGACGTACAGACAGCCTATAAAGTGACCAGTCGCAGTGAGTTTGCAGATCACGGTCCCTGCCAGGAGAGGATTAAAACTCTCACCCACGCTCTATCCCAGGCAAAGGGGATGGTCGCCCTGATAGGACCCAGAGAGTCCACAGGGGACAAAGGAGAGTAATGGGAGGTAGAGGAGAATCCAAAGGCAAGAGACGCCCAACCACCTCCTGAGGCACCAGTGGTTTGTCCGGTGGGGTACCAGGAGGGGCGGGGCACGCAGGTAGTAGCATACCCAGGGCTGGGGGCAGGACCAATGTGTCCCATTTGGCAGCAGGGATGTGAGGCTCCAGCCGAGGGTCAGTTAAGGGTTGGATCAGGTGACCAGGCATTGTCTGCTGCACCGGGTATGGTGGGACAGCCGGAGGTAGAGGGACCAGCGCAGAAAGATCCTGAACCAGGGCGGATGTGCCCGGTCAGGCAGCGCAAGTACGGTCCTCCACAGGGAGGTGGCCAAGGTCAGGGAGCGCTGGAGAGCGACTTTATTATTCCCCATGGAATTCAATCACTCAGGGCCATGGTGGCCCATTTGGCCAAACTCACTCGCAGTGGGGACCCGTCTATCCACTTCATGGAGGTGATGCAGGCAGGGGAAATTAATGGGTGCGACGAGGAAGAGACAGCCAAGCTGCTGCTCTTCTCTCTGGACAGCAAATTGTACCAGGCCCTACCGGCAGAATGCCGGAGGGGACAGCGTACATTTACTGAGGTCCAGAGGGCCGTCCTTGAGGCTATGGGCTTCGATGACGGCAGTCCTTTCGAACGGGTCGAAAGGACAAGGCAGCTCGCAGGGGAAACCCCGCAGGCGTTTGCGGACAGGCTGTGGGTGGTATACCATGCAGCCTGTGGGGAGCTCCTCGACCGGGCGAATCTTTCCGCGGTACAGACTGGTCGCTGGCTGAGGATGCTGTTGGCAAACTGCTTACTGTGGTTCGATTCCCGGGACCCCAACCTCACCGAGGAAGCAGTGGTCAGGCAACTGGCACTGGTCCAAAGGAATGGAGGAGGGGAGGAGGAGAAAACCTCCAAAGGTCGAGTAAATGAAGTAAAACCCAACCCGATTCCCAAAAGGGAATGGCACCAGGAGGGTGGCCGCTCGCCTGATAAGGAGGGAGTGTGCTACGGGTGCGGGAAAGCTGGCCATTTTAAAAGGGATTGCAGGAGCCCAGTAAAGAGATATGGGGGGAGAAGTCCTTCAGGAGCCGCCCAGAGTGGGGGAAGTGGAGCGAGCCCCTCACCATCCCTTGAGGAGATAGTAGCTGCAGTGAGGACAGCACTGGAGGGGACTGGGAAGGTAGCCACAGCAACAGGCAGGGAAGCACCAGCAACCCTGCCAGTACAGAGGCCGTGACTAGCCCAGACCCAGCCTGCATACCTGTGCCCACTAGAATATGACCCCTGGGGACGACCCTGGGTCAAGATGGAGGTTGAGGGTGTATTGGATACCTACCTTTTGGACACTGGTGCTTCCAGCACGATAGTCCATTCGGAGGACCCCGCAACCTCACCTCTATCAAACTGGGTGCCGTATCAACTAGCTGGGTTCACAGGTAATGAGAAGGCTGGGTTTTTCTCAGTCCCGCTCGCGGTTCGTTTAGGAGCACTCCAAACACAATGGAAGTGCGTCCTAATGAACTGGGAGCAGGTGGGAAAAGGGATTTTGGGGGCTGATTTTAACATCGCTCGCCAGATCCTAGTAGACTTGAGGAATCACTGTCTATGGGGCACAGTGGGCACGGGAGCAGAGGGAGAAGTCATGGTTATTGATAAGAAACAGGGAAAAGGGACTCTGTGTACAATGAAGCCAAAAGGGGGTTACGACCTGGAGGTTCTGGTCGGTAACACCCCGGCCGAGTACCGGGCCTATGTGCAAGCAAATCTTGCAGCATTTGCCACCCACAAACACGACTGTGGGAGAGTCACAGGAGTGGAGGTTAGAATAGATGGGGATCCCATGTCCCGCCCGCAAAAGCAGTATGGCTTTCCCCGAGAGGCAGAAGCAGACTTGGAGACAGCTTTAAGCTCGCTTGTCGAGCAGGGTGTTTTGAGACCCATAGCCACCCATGTCAACTCCCCGCTTTGGCCGGTTAGGAAACCGGACAATTCTTGGAGGGCTACGGTGGATTATAGGGTGCTCAATAAAAACATCCCAGCTTATGCTCCCACAGTAGCGGCGGTTGCGGATCTGATAGGGGAAATCCCTGCATCCGCAACCACGTTCACAGTGTTGGACATATCCAACGGGTTCTGGTCTATCCCTGTACGGAGGGAAGACCAGTACAAGTTTGCCTTCACCTTCCGGGAACAGCAGTATACATGGAGCTGCCTCCCACAGGGCTTTCAAAATAGTCCCAGCATCTTTCACCAATGCATGGCGAACTGCTTAAAAGGCTTCAGCCAGCCACACCAGCTGGTCCAGTATGTGGACGACCTGTTGTTGTTCACAGACAGCAGTGAGGAACACGGTCCACTGCTGGCTGAACTGCTGGTCTTACTGAAGGAAGGGGGTTTTAAAGTTAACCCCAAGAAAGCCCAGATAGGTCTAAGAGAAGTAAAATTCCTGGGCCTGACGATAAGGGCAGGAGAAAGGGCCATTGATGAGGCTAGAAGAAAGGCAGTGCAGGAACTCCCTGTCCCTAGGGATGTGTCGGGGGTAAGGTCTTTCCTGGGAATCACTGGCTACTGTAGGGACTTCATCAAGGACTATGCAGCCACTGCCGCCCCTCTGCTCAGACTCCTACATAAGGGGGTCGAGTGGGAATGGGATGAGGGCTGTGAGGCAGCATTTGTCCGTCTTAAGAGAGACCTGTAGGTAGCACCAGCCCTAGGGGCAATTAATGGGGGGGAGGAATTCTTCCTGGAGGTGGCAGCCAGTGGTGACAGCTTAAGTGCAGTGTTGCTCCAGGGGCGAAACGGTCAGCTGAGACCAGTGGTGTACTCCTCCAGGGTCCTCACGGAGGTAGAAAAGGGATACGCCAATTGTGAGAGGCACTTGCTTGCCACCCACTGGGCAGTAAAGAGAGCTCAGATCTTTACCGGAATATCCCCCATTACACTCCTCACCCATCATACCCCGACGCAGATGCTGTTGGACGGGAGGATTAAGGACGGGACAGTGAGCAGTGCTAGAATCACTTGCTGGATCCTCCTCCTCTCACAAATGACTTTAAAGGTCAAGGGCCTCTGCGAGCCCAGGCTCGCAGCAAATTTAATCTATCCAGGGCAGCCGCATCGATGCTCTGTGGAGTATGGGACATTAACTTTGGATTTCGGGCAGGGATACACCCCACAGGCCGCGAGATCTACATTGATGGCTCCAGTTCAGTGTCCGCGGGTACAAGACTCACGGGCTGCGGAGTTTGGGATCCCAAGGCAGGAATTGCCTTGGCTCTTAAACTCCCATGCACCCTGAGCGCCCAGCAGGCGGAACTTTTGGCGGTGATGTATGTGGTCACACACCCCGAGGAATTCCCTACCCCATACACGATTTGCTCGGACAGCATGTTCACTTGCAATTCATGTACAGAGTATCTGCCGATTTGGTCATGCTGGGGGTACACCTCTGCGGATGGGAAGCCCCTTGTGACCAAACCCCTGCTAGAAAAGATCGTGGCTGCAGTGGGAGAAACCGGGGATGTATATATCCATAAGGTAAAGGCCCACTCCAAAACTGAGCCACGGGGGGAAGGTAACCAGCAGGCAGACCTGCTGGCAAGGGAAGGTGCTCGTACAGGTCGCCCATGGGACCCATACGAGGCAGGCAGAATAGCAGCAGCAAGAAGCAAGCCAGGGACACAAGGGAGCGTAGGGGCGGCTGCGGCCCCGGACTTTAAAGTAGTCCAGATGCAGGATCCGATCCTGAAGGCTGCCTTGGCTGCTATCAAAAGGGGGGAAAAGGCGGAGGGCCCATACAGTGCTGTAGATATTGCTGTGCGGGAAGGCATGTTGTTTAAAGGGGACAAATGGGTAGTGCCGCCACAACACCGGAGGGAATTCCTTCAGCTGGCCCATGAGGGTCCAGGTGCGGGACACCCTGGGCCGGAATCTACCTGGCAACGGGTAGAAAAGGCAGGGTGGTGGCCAGACCTCCGGGAAGACGTTCGCAACTTCTGTGCGGGCTGTCTGGTTTGCGCTGCAAACAATCCAGACCCTCAGAAAAGGAAGGCGTCTATGGGACACATCAGGCGGGTAGAGGGACCATGGCAGTCGATCCAGATCGACTACATCGGACCCCTACCGGCCGCCCAGGGAGGTTATAAATACTGCCTCGTCCTAGTGGATGTGTTTTCCAAGTGGGTGGAAGCCTTCCCTTGCCGAACAGCTACCGCGGTGGGGACTGCAAAAATCCTGGTGAGGGAGGTGTTCTCTCGATGGGGTCTACCTCAAATCGTGGAGTCCAACCAAGGAAGCCACTTCACCGGCCAGGTGATGCAGGCCACCCTAAAGGTGCTGGGGATAAGAGCCAAATGGCATGTCGCCTACAACCCTCAGTCCTCAGGCACCGTAGAACGCCTGAACCGGACCCGAAAGGAAAGGCTGCGCAAGGAGACGGGAGACTCACCGAACAACTGGGTGGAGGTCTTACCATTGGTCCTCATGGGAATCCGGGCCAGTCAGTCAAAGAGCACAGGGTACTCACCCCATGAGCTGATGACGGGCCGGATCATGAGAACCCCAGTGCATGTGTTGGCGCCGGTTCTCACCGAAGGGCAGCTCCGAGAGGTGAACCGGGACCGGTTTGTCGGGAACCTGTTTGAACACCTCAAACAGATTCACTGGCAGGCTGCTAGTAACATGGGCAGACAGCATCAGAGTAACCGATTGCTGCTAGAACCCAGCAAACACCACGAATGGGAGATAGGGGACCAGGTCATGGTGAGGAACTATGCTCGGGTCGGGGTTTTTGAAGCATTATATATGGGACCATACAGCATAGTTGACAAGGCTCGCCCTATGGTCTATGCGGTTCGACTGCCTCGCCGGGTGAAGTGGTATCACATTAATCAGTGTAAATTGTTTGACCCCAAAAGAGGTAAAAAACAGAGGGGACGAGCAAGGGAAGGGAATCAGGCACTGGGGGAAGAACAGGCCCCGGTGGATTTGGAGGCTCCGGAGGAGGCAGTGGGCCCCGAAGCTCTACAGCCGGGGCTGGTTCATTGCTCCTGTAAGGTTATCCCACCACTGGGTAGAGGTTCCCAGCCCACTAACAGAAGTAGGGAGAAAGGCTCTACCATTAGCAAGGTTCAAGGGGAAGCTGAACCTCCCATGGTGGATCAGCTGGGGCTAGCCCAAGAGGTGGAGGAGATGGCATTGCAGCCCATAACGTGGGACTCTGCACCGACAGTAAGGAGGAGTCACAGAGTGCCACAGCCCAGGGCGCCGTGGTCCCTTGTTTACTTAGCCTCCCGCCCCAGACCGATAAGGCGAAAGACAACAGGGAGGGTGCTCTGTTGCACTAGCAAGGGTCTCCCACCGATTATCCGGGGCTCGGGAGGGCCTTGGAGGGCAGCACAAGACTCATTAAGGGGGACCATACGAGCCCCTCAGCGGAGGACATCCTGGTCCCCAGGGTACGGTCAGCCAAGTGGTCGACGACGCCTGTACAGTGACAGGATATAGCCTGGCCACCCGGGGACGGGTGGCGGTGTGTATATTTTCCCTTCCTGTTTTGTTACTTTGTGTTGTGAGTATATGTGTTTAGGTAAGGCAGTGACGGTTGGGTACAGCATTTTTGTGTTTGGAACATGTTACGCGGGCCGAGCCTGGAGAGGTCTCTTCTTGCCTTTCAGATGTCAACACCTCCCTACTGGACATTAGTGATGCTGGTATCGCTAAGGATCTGCACCGGGCACCGAGGGGACACCGAGGATTCCCTAGTTTTCGGATGCTCCGGGGGCAGAGCGCCGACAATGACCACAGGAGAAGGGACTCCGGCGGCGGATGGCCGGGTCACCTACTCCCACGAGGGGAGATGGCCTGGGTGGTTGGGATCGAACTCCACCAAGTACTCCAACCATAAGGACTTTACCTACGGAGGGGCCTCCATCCCCTGCCCGGAGATCACTGTGGCCACTTCCAGAGTGAGAGTGACAGAAGGCAGGAAGGTATGCCTAACTTGCCAAGGGGACATACCTCTGGGATGGTGGTGGTGGCTCAGAAAGCTCAAGAGGGACATGGGAGACCGACACTCGGACTGGGAACGTCTGGATAATGATACCTACCGAACCATCATGGGGTCATCTGGCGGGGTAACGGTGTGCTGGGAGAAATGGTGGGCGTACGACCAAGGAATTTATTTGTGTATGTGGGGATCCACTCGCGTGTGTTCAGAGGGGGTCTCCATTGCTTTTTATAGATGGTGGCAGGATGTCAGGGATAGGGTGGTATGGGATCGCAGCGGGGAGGCGTGTGTGATCCCCAATCCCGGGTACCAGTAAATGCCACCGAACTTGTAGTTCGGGAAAGAAAACCCCCACCCACGGCCAAGCCCACCATCCCACACGAGTGCCCGACAACAACCAGGGGGCCGGGGAATGGTTTAGTGTTGGTCCCTACCGAGAAACTATTTTATCAGGGGGTACACTACGCAGTACGTGGTGTCCCCGGGAAACCGAGCTGTTATACCAGGCTCTGCTGCGGGAGATGTTCCGGAAGTTCTATGAACTGGACTTCGGGGATGTCAAAGTGACAGACTTGTATAAACAGTGGGATAGGGCCGAACCGGGCAGGCAGAAGCGTGGCACTTTAAATGACATTCTTATGGGGTTTAACACCGGGGCGTCCGCCATAAACAGTTTGGATAACATGCAGCTGGCCCTCCAGATAAATGGGTTAAAGAGTCAACTGCGCAAAGTCCTGGGGGACGAGAATACCGTAGTGGGATCCGCGCTCCACGAAGAGGTGGCAATGACAGTTCACTTAAAGGAGATTATCTCTCAATTGGAGGCACAGGCCAGGGCTGTAAACGCCTTGATTCGAGAGGATAGAAATTCCTCTGATCAAGCTGCCCAAAATGAGGTGTGCGTGCTCTATGGGGCCTGGTTGCTGGGAGAGGGACGGAGTCACCTCGAGGATCTGAGACAGGGACAGGTCCCCTCCTGGATCAGCAACCAGCACTTAGCAGCACTGCACCCTTACGATAATGTTTTGAGTCCTTGCCAACTTCGTGTAGCATTGGAAGCCGACCCGGTACCGGTGGACTGTGGAAAATCAAACCATACCATCATGGGTGTGGTGGTCAGGATGCCCGTGATGGGGGCGTCCCCACGACCAGCACCCCTGTACCGAGTGGAGAATGTGGGAGTCATTCGTGGAGGGGTGCATGTTCGATTCCAAGAGGTCCCACCTTATGTCACAATGTGGGAGCACACTATGACAGGTACAGACCTCTCGGGTTGTAGGAGCAGGGGAGCACAGGTAATCCTGTGCCCCCAGCACTTGAACGCTTTTGCAAGGCCACGTTGCGGGTTCAGCACTGCTGGGGCAGAGCCTATCAATTGCACAATGGAGGTAATGGCCCCTAACCACATGCCTCCACAGGTAGCATATGTTGGCGGTGGGACATATTGTGTCACCACAAGTGCCCAACGGTATGAACACAGACCGGGAAGGTGGTGTCCAATACTGTACAGCAGCTTTTGCTTTAAACCCAGGGCAGAGGTTCAAGTGGCACACACCAAAATCACACCCATCCCTGAACCTTCCACGATTCACCTCACGGTACAAAACAACCTCAGCCATCTACAACAATATGTCGCCCAGTTTGGCTATCCCATTGCCCCACTACCTGAGAAACTTACAGCCCTCCTCAAGGCAGTGGATTTGTCATAAAAACATTTTTACACCATGGAGCAGAAAACTGAAATTCTAGCAGGGGAGATTGCCCAGATTAAACCCCCAGCATGGTGGGATTTGGGAATACGGGCAGACATACCTGCATGGATCCGGGTGGGATCGCATGCCTTAGTAATCAGCCAACTCCTGATTGTAGCTTATCTGCTAGTTACAAGCTGTAAGCTCAGGAGAAAAAGAAAAAGAACGCAGTTCCTCAGGCTACTACACAGCCAGGAGAGCCATTGCTAAACACTCAAGATGTGTAAACAAAGCTTGACCGCGACACTTAGGCGGTTTTGTTATTTCCAGGGATGACTGTGTTTTTCATACATGGCTCCTGGGGAGTTAGCAGGGCAGGTTTCTTTGTTTTACGTTTGAGACTGAAATGAGACTCAATGTACAATTACTGCTGTAACCTTAAGTACATATATGTATGTTGCTGTCGTGTATTGTAACCTGTTGGATTTCTGTGTTTAGTACATTAAAAAGAATTACGATATATATCGACGGGATCAGTTTAGAGTTAAACTGGGGAAAGTTGGGCAATTTGGGAGACCTAGGGTTTTCTCACCACCCTGAACTTTGACACACTCGAGTAGTGTCTGACTGTGTCAGATGGGGGATTATGTAGGGGAGGACGAAAACCCCCTCATTTTACCCAGAAGGAAAAGGGCTGTGGGATCGGTCTGTGCTGTGAATTGAAACCGATGGAAGGAAAACTTTGGGACACAAATGAATTTTAAAAGAGCAGACAGGGCCTGCAGGGGATAAAAGGGGGTGCATTCATGGAGACCCCCCCCCCCAGTGTTTGGACTCATAGGAAAGGGAATTTAATTTGGAACTATCTACCAGAAAGTTTGAAATCCTAAAGTGCACATGGAAGAAACTACAAACTTTAATCGAATTTGGGATTTTTTAAAAGATGTATATTGGGTCTGCAAGAAAAGGGATGGAGTCAATATCAAAAGGGCCAGTTTGGACATTGGAACTAATCAAATTGTCTGGGAACTGTATACCCTCGAAACTTGCCCCATTGAAAACATTAGCATTTAAACAATGCCACATACATATTCCAACACCTTTTTCATCAGGCATAGAAATATCTGGCTCAGGCCAGACTAGCACAATGGCTACAGGAGGCCAATGCAATCAACACCGACTCAAACCTTGAGTAGGTTGAGATCAGTGGAAAAAAAACCTGAAAACCTAAAACTGCTGCATTTTTCAAAATCAAAAAGTCCACCAATGAGAAGAATCGACTTCAGCAGGAGAGGCGGACTGGATAATCTGGCTATAAAAAAAGGGTTTCTGACGTAGTGAAAAAAGAAGAGATGATTTCCCCTGCCCTCGTGATTCAACAACCACAACCACAAGCCTCTCGACACTGAAGGAAAACCAGTGTCCGAAGACACCGAAGATAGAAGAAACAAACCACCAGACTGCGGAAGGCACAGTAGTGAGTATAACCTCCGGTCCGCAGAACTCCCAACTCAGTTAGGCCAGGAAAGGTGGGAGGTTGGGCATTGTACTGCTAAACTGGTGTAAAGATTTTCGTTGGGTCCGTTTTAGTGGGATTTAGGGGGATTGTTTTGTTGGTGTATTGCTGTTTGTTGAGTTACACCTTGTCAAATAAATTGGAAGCCTAAAGTTCCTCTTGGAATCACCTTGTCTCAGTTCTATTGTATTATATCTCCTGATCGTGAGTCTTATGTCAGAACCGTGTAAAGGAAGCTAGGAGCGCCTCGAAAACGCTCAACTGTGTGTCACAGGCTAGGGAAGAAGGGGTTAGGAGTGTTTGACACTCACAGGTGCCTCACAGGCTAGGCATAAGCTGTGGGGACGCACGAGTCTCAAAACCCCCTTCATAAGCTGTGGACACAGTCTCTCCAGGGGTGCTCTTGCAGCACTCAGGGTACCTCACAGGCCAGGCATAAGCTGTGAGGGCAGAAGCCCAGAGGGAGACACCCAAGGCACAACAACCCTGTGAAAACCCCTTACACTGCCTATGCAAACTATTAACATTATATATTCAGCACAGCAGGACATAATTACAATGAAAGTAGAAAGATCAGAATGTATGACTTCAAAATGGGGGCTGCATTATGTCTGCATGCACTGATCGGTTTGTCCCTGCTTCACCCAACAACTACACTTGACTCCTATGTGCAATGGGACTAGTGTACATATAAATAATTCAAGGAAATAAAGGTTTCAAAGTTAGAAACATCAATCAAGGTCACCATCTTTATGGTGTTACTATGGCTTTGTGCTGGAAAGATTATACTAAATACTGCACAGTAAGATTTTTTTTTTATGTAACTATTTCTACTGCATTTTTTTTTGTGCATGCGTCTGTCAAGCTCTGACCCGCTCCCCCCCGAATTCGTCGCTCCACGTGGTGCTGAGAAGCAGGACATGAGGCCAGAGACTGCCGACCTGATCTCAGCAGGCGGCTGAGAGCAGCGGTGGGGGGCCATGGGTCCGTGGGAGGGAGAGAGGCGCTGGGGGGGGGGAGAGAGAGGCAGGGACTGGGGGAGAGACGGAGAGACATGGGTGGGGTAGAATCGGAGGGGAGAGAGGGAATTCAGGGAAGATGGATTTTGTTCTTCCAACCCTCTACAAGGGACATCATTGGAGTGGATGAAATCCAGAAGTCACGCCACTGTCACTATTCACTTCATACCCAATAAACCTGTTAATAACCAGTACACAATGCCCCATCTATGGTGGTGGTGGTTGGGACGGTACTGTCATACACTTGCGCCGGTGTAAGGAGCGACTTCGGTTGTGGGAGGCATGCACTTGGATGTGGGTAAGGCACTTTGGCTGGCTCTTGCTATCTTCTGGGGAGCTCTGTCGCTTCAGGAAGTCAAAGTGGATCAAGTTACAATTTGCAAAGTCAGTGAGACCTTGGGATGGGCGGTTCCAGTTACACATTCCTGTGAAACTTCAGGGTGTGCCTTATCCTCCAAGGGGACCAATCATTGACAAAGGATGGTGCTTGGTGGCTATTTTGGCAGTACAAATAAGTGCGCCCGATTTTCTTTTATGTGGTACAGGAGCAGAAGTGATTTTTTTCATTTAAAAATAGATTTGTCTATTGCACTAATGTCTTATTCCTGACTTTTCTGCAAACAAAAACCTTTTGTCTTCAAGACAAAAGGTCCCTGTTCCAATTAACAATGGGTACCCACCTTGTTTATAAATCACAGTAGCAATGTTGACATTATTGGGTAAATGCAAATAGTCACATTATCACAAGCTCCTCATTGTGATGTATTTCATTATGAAGAACAGGCTTGTGAACTTCTCTAACCAGGAAAAATGTGGTAACATAATCTACCAGAGACAGATCAACATACAAACTATATACAATTTCCTCTGTTGTACTCCACTGTGCTCATTTTCTACATACAGAGTAGAATATTACCCATTTTAACTTCCATGGGGCCAATTTTCAGCAAAACCTCCATCTGCCCAAGTGCCACTGAGGTACCAGATGGTACTTTCGGAGGGATATTCATGAAGAAGGTCCCTCGAAGGTGGGCGGGTGGAAAATGGAAGACGTATGCCGCCAATCTGGGCGGGAGGTCGCATTCTCGGCGGCCATCTGAAAATCTTCTTCCAAATTATGTTCAAAATTGAAGCCCAGCCCATGGAAGGACAGAAAGGCGGAGAGAAAGTATTACTGACTTGTAATACAAAATACAAAAACGATCCGAAGACCTTCAGGGGATCCCATGCAGGTAAGTCACTGTTGAAAATTTAAAAAGTAAATGTTCACTTACCTTTTTACAGATTCTTCAGACTTACCGTCGGGAACAGACCAGCCAGCGGTCCACCCCTCTTCTGCCGCCGACTCCCACCCACAGAAATCTAGGAGCTCGCCGGGCGGGAGCTCAGTTGCGCCACTCGGCCTTCCGCTGAAGTCAGCAGGCGGTTCCCAGCGGCTCTCCCCTCCCGCCTGCTCCAGGCCGCCCCGAAAGCGGCACTGGACAGATCTTCCAGAGGGACGTTGGCGGGAGTGAGCGACAGTGGGCGGTGGGCTGCTGAAAATCGGCCCCCAAGTGTGTACAAAACATTTCACACAACCACCAACGCTTTGAAAAATGATTACCAGTGCCATCAAAATGAAGGTGAAATGAGCAATAATGAGTTGCATTAGGATGCTCTGTACACAAGGCTGATTATTTAAATATATTCCATGTAAAAATATTATGTAAATATTTTTAATAAATGGTCAGTACAAAAAGTACAAATATTTTCTAATTGTCTCTCAATGGACAGATCAAATTAAAAATTGATTCGTGTATCAATATGCACAACATAAAAAAATTGAATCAAACAATGTTATTGGCCTGGAGTTTCCCCAAGGTTGCACGAGTTTTTAAATCAGCGCAATTAGCCCAAAATCGGGCAAACAAGCGCAAAAGATCGAGGAATTTCAAGCGCAAATTACGTCCAGTGCAAATCGAGTTTCTGCAATCTTTTGCGCTAGTTTAAAAAGCATTGTGCTCGTAGCCAGCCCCGCCCATAAAACTGGCTACGTCCCCAGATTGAATTAATTATCATTGCGAGTTTCCGCTAATTGCGCCCATTTGCGGGTCTTCAAGGGCATTATTAGGCTTGTTTTAAAAGCTTTTAAATATTTTTTAAATTTACTATGAAACTGATTACTGTATGCTAATGTAACTAGTAAATGATTCTGTATAATTATTTTAAGTCAATTCTGTTATGTAAAATCGGGTTACTCATGGGTGGTGAACTAGACACTGATTAAAATTAGTTATTTTTTGTGATAAACCCATTTTCGGCTGTATTAATAAAACTGCAACAGTTTACCACTCTTAAATATTTCAAGAAATATTGTTCATGCAAAAATGTCTTTCTTTCTAAAATGCTGCCTGAATGCGCTGGTTCACAGAAGATTTTGCGATATGCAACTGATGAGTGGAAATATGAGCAAATTGTGCAATTTTGAGTGCAATTTCCGTCCAGATCGCAAAAACTCCAGGCAATCTTTAAATCGTAAATCACCCTCGTTACGATTAGCTTGAAATTAATGCAGCAGTATTAATGAATCAGATATCTTACAAGTCATTCCATGTCGGTGTGGAAAATACACAAAAATATGGGGAAGGAAAAATAATTAGCTTTGTAACGTCTTTGCCATTCTACATGAAAAGTCTTAAAAAGTAATCATTACAAATTAAGAGTATAACAAATGTATTACAAACCTTTATTTTATAATGCTAAAACCACAATCCCAATAACAAGAATAAACGTGCTTCATATTAATGTAAAGACAGTACATAGCAATAAAATGTCCAAGTGTATAAACATGTGTGCATGGTAATACATGTAAGCTTGTGAACAGAATGCAAAGTGTTGATCAGCTACAAATATGAACAAGTAGTCACAATCCATATATGTTTCTTTATTACTAGTAATAAAATAAGATTTCCAAAACAGAGAACACATAAACCTGTGATTTAGAAATACTAACCACTGACTCTAGCTGAATTTGTAATATTTCCTAAAATACCAATAGCTGTTAATAGCCAAGCTTGCATTGCACATGTAGGATGAAGGAAACTCATCAGCAAACCATTAACCTCTCTACTTAGAGCCTCCTTAAAACACTGACACTCGCTCCTTTTGATCCAAGAGCATCAGGTAAGTCAGTCCAGGCCGCACAGTCCAAGCCACAGTTCTCTTTATATAAATATCACAAATTGTGTCAGATAGGTGTGTGTCAAGCCAGGGTTTGTAAATTTCCTGTCCTTACATCAGCACTTCCACTTACTAGCTCACAGAAGAAGTCTAAAAGACTCAACTGAGGATGGTGGATTAGAGTGACAGGTAATCTTCTGGTCAGGGGCAGGTGAGATGATCTATCCAAGTTTTATTGATTTCACTTTCATCATCAGAAGGTTAACAGGAAGTACACGGTTCAGCTACATACTGTAAAAATGCACCAGCTGAAGAACCCTTTTAAGTGTTGCAGTGCCTCGGCATTTCAGAACCAGAATCTGGATTCATCACTGACTGATGTTTGACCACAAGACTGATTTGATGAAATAACTAGGACTGTTACAAAGCCAGTAAAAGATATTCAAATTAGATAAACAGGAACTCACCCTCATGCCAAATCCTGCATGTGACAAAGGTCACAGATTTGACAGCCCAGTGGTTATCATGGGTACGCATTCTACTAGTAAGAAAATATATATATGTATATATTTATATATACACATTTTTTCTTCATATTAATAAATAGAACCTTTAATGGGTCGGTCTCAGTTTCATAGTCATAAGTTTTATTAATACATTTTTACTCTACCTCCTTCATTGCACAATTAATCTTCTGTGGTTTGAAAGAATATAAATTCTACCAGTTGAAAGTAAAGAGCACAGCAAAGAGAATATTCTCTAATAATAGTATTCCTCATCTAGTTCATTATTTTAAATGGTGTAGCTATGCTAATATAATACTCAAAGCATTAATCTGCTTTGAACTATAAAAGAATCTGAAACATAACGCAAGTGTTAACCTAGCATAGGGAGTGCCAGTGCTTCTCCACAATAACATGTTACCACAATATGCTCCAAACTGCACAATTTGTCTGCTGCCATCTTGGTTCAATTTAATACGAGCTCAGTTGATGTTGCCACCATAATGGGGACTTTGTTTCGCTGCTGAGCTCCAGGAAGTGCCTTCTCCTCTCTCTCTCTAAATATTGCTTCTAATCAAAAAGATTTAAATTCCATCTGTAATTATTCTGCAAGTGCGGGCTCAGCTTTAAGTTGTTTATATTCATTATGAAGTGATCTTTGTTTTCATGACTCTGCTGAACATTACTGGCTGCTAAGTGCTAAACATTCTGAAGTAAAACACACTTGCCCAGGAAAGAGACACTCACTGCCTGGGAAAGTGGTTGAAATACTTTGTATTTTGGGTGGGGGAAATAAAAGAGAACTTTTTTTCCAATTGAGATAAACTCACAGGGCACCAATTTTGGACTGTTGGGCATTAAGGCATTTTAGATAGTTCAGCACCAACAAAAAAAAAACTTGCAATTATATTATATCTTTTCATATCGCTCAGAAATATCCCAAAGCACTTCACGAAATGAATAGGGATTAAATTGGGTTGTGAAGTGCCCATTTTTCAGGTGCTATGCAGCCACCAAAAGCCCGAAATGGTGGGCAGGAAGTGCCTCACCCACCATATTGGGAAGGACAAACAAGATGCGTCTTTTACCCATGCCTGAAGCAGGTGTTCACCCCTTTGCATATGCAAATAAGGGGCCTAACACCTGCTTAAAGTCCCCGCTGCAACATTGGTTTGCACTAGCTGCCTCAGGGAAAACTGACTCTAAACATTGCCTAACAGGTAAGTATTTACCACAATCACCATCCTGATTGCCACTGCCTCCAGCCAAAAAAATCAATTTTTCTGACCCCCAACACCCAATCGATCTCCCTCCACCCAGATGCTTCCCCAATACCCAAGGCCCGAATTGCTCCCTCCCTAGTCCCTGATGCTTCCCTTCTTGAACCACCCAATCTCCCCTCACCCGAGGCCCACAAATCCAACCCCGGAACTAGCTACAGCAGCCCAAATGTGCAGCATTTACCTGTCCGGCTTCCTCCCATAGCGCCGGCTTCAGTATAATTGAGGTCTGAAGCCCAATAGCCGGGGCTCCACAGACCTCACCATTTACCCTGCTTGGAGAAGGCGCCCAAAAATTACACGACCGAATTTCTCCCCCAGTGAGTTTGAAATTCAATCTCTATTGTTTTGTAGGCAAACACAGCAGCCATTTGCACACAGCAAAGTCTGACAAACAGCAGTGATTCAAATGACCAGTTATTCTCTTCAGGGTGAATTTGATTGAGGAAGTGAATAGTCAAAACAAAAGCAAAATGCTGCAGATGCTGGAAATCTGAAATAAAAACAGAAAATGCTGGAATGACTCAGCAGGTCAGGAAGCATCTGATGAAAGGTCATCGACCTGAAACGTTAACGCTGTTCCTCTCTCCACAGATGCTGCCTGACCTGCTAGGTATTTCCAGCATTTTAAATCTTTAATGGCCACCTGAATAGGCAGAGAGGCCTTGGTTTAACCTCATCTGAAAGATGGCACACCCAACAATGCAGCACTCCACTGAAGCATCAACTTAGATTATGTGCTCAAGTCCTGGAGTGCAGCTTGAACTCATTACGTTCCAACTCGAAGGCAAGTGTGCTGCCAATTGAACCAAACTGACAGTAAAGCCCTGAAGTTGAGTCTCAGTACCCAGTGCAGAGCTTCGCTCAAAGGAAGCGCTGAATAGAGAATCAGGCATGGAGATGCACGTGCACTCCTGATATTCTAGATACTGATATAATTTCTCAAGGTCAGGGTTCCAATGTACACATTCAATATACTTCACGAAACAACATTTTACTGCCGACAACAAGTTGGGAATCAATTAAATTTTAGTCAAAGTTATTCAAACACAAACCAAAGTGATAACTATCTTGATGGAAGACAGCGAGGAAGCTTATGAAAACACTGAAGCCTCAACTGAAGGGCATCAACAGCAACTTTCAGGGCTCAAATACCACACTGTGCTGCTGAGCAGCTGGAAAGTCCTTCACCTGTTGCTAGATCCGCCACAGGATATTCTCTTGGGTACACTGTAAAAGCAGAGGGTCTTCAAAAATAGACCAGGGAACAAATCAGCCAAATGAGATAGATGTCAGCCCAATAACAATTCCACCTGCAGAGTCATCAGGCCACTTATATTGTCCATTTATGCAGTAAAATTAACCCAAACTGATGCACTTTCTGCACAGTATAATTCAGTTGCCATGGGTATAGTTAACGGCCAAGTCAATCTGCTTACCACACTGGTGCAAAACCAGCAACTCTGCTCCACACAGCTCTAGTACATTGCAGTTGAAAGCCTCCATGAGCTCTATGAAAGCTTTTCTGTAGGGAATCTTGGGCAAGTATCTAGTTTTGTGGTGGCTACTGATCTAGAGTACAATTCTGTGAAGAATCCAAACAAAGAAGACAGCCAACACTTTGATATGTGAATAGAATGAAGTTACATATTTTTAGAACACACTAATACACTGATAAAAGAGATCATCTTTTATGAACTCTATTACTGTTGCAGTTATTTTTCATAGTGGCCAACACTACTGTAGTACAGTATTGCAAACATTGGACAATCGATTTAAAATAATTTTGCATTTATTTATAAATGCTACATAACAGAGTAGTGAAGGTACCACTACATTAGCTTTACAGCACGCATGAATGTTTACCTATAATACCTGGTACTTGACGTGAAAGATGTATTTTCTTACTGTTATTTTCAGTGTCATCTTTTCCCTCCCCATGCTAGTTTTTCAATTCTATTTCATTTACAGATTTAAACCCTTCAGCGTGTGGATTGCGTACTTTCCCGAGTACAACTGTAACTATTTCTGGAATGTTCCCGATTTGGAATTCTTTTATTGAGTGGATACATACATAGTGTGTGACTGGACCTGTGCCAATTATGACAGATTAAGTATTTCTCCCATACAAATATTGCATTTACATTCATTTCCAATGTGTTCATCCAGAAGAATGAACTAATATAATGCAATACAATAAAGTTTGCTGCACTGAATTGTATTGGTTTGTTTGGGAACAGGCATTAAGTGTAGCCTGAGCGTCTGCCATTTTAAAGTTCAGACTAGCAATTGACATGTTCATTATATTTACTCCCTTGCTCCAACATCCAGCATACAATAATTACTCCCGTCTTCAACCCGCATCAAAATATGTCACCTGGCTTTAAAACCACCCAAAGTAGCCATAAAAAACCACCCAATCACACCACAAAAATGACCAACATTTAGAAAATAGATCTTCATATCTACAGTATATCTTTTTGATGAAAGGCACTGGACTGACCAAGTGAATATATAAGGACTAAGCATGGCAAAGAAGAGGTGGCATTTACTGGTAATAAGAACCAATACTAAATGCTCATTTAGGTGCCAAAAAAACAATCTATACTTTTTGAACTACATGAGAACAGTAGAACAAACAATTCTGGCACATTTCCAAATGTAGGTAAATCTTTCATTATTTTCGAACTTTACTCTTGTGGAACAGTTTTAAATGGAAGATGGGCATAAATTACATCATGATTACATCATGCACAATACTTTACATATTCATAATAATATAACAATATGCTGCACTTGAGCAAAGGTTTCAGAACCCATTACTTTTTATATATTAATAGCACTTTCAATATTTGAGAATACAGCTTGAAGATGCACCGAGCAAACTGCAGTTGTTCCACTGAGAGGTGAAATTGAGCTTTAGGAATCAAATACACGACTGACCAATTTCAGCTTGCAATTTGATTTCTTCTTTTCGCAAAGGAAATGTGTCAATCAATGTGAAGAGCTCAGCAGCAGTGACTAGGAAAGGATAGCGCTCTTTGTCCATACCATACTTGTCAATAAGGACCATGTTGAAGTTCGACTGTGAAATCTGGAGTAGCAGCCTGCCAATCAATAATAAAATGCATCACGGAAAAATTTGAAGAACGAGAAAATGGAACCACAAGTATTCACTGATGTCGGCCTCCCTTTCAATCCTGACAAACTTTACAATGCTTTTGTCAACTATCAAATTGGATTTGCAAATTAACTAGTTTTTCTTTTATATTTGCTACCCATTTGCCCATATTGTCAACAGTATTATCTTCGCATGTTCACATGCAGCCCTCCCCTTCAGCCAAAGAGGCAGGATAATCCCTGCTGGCAGTTTCTTCATTGCCATCTTGATAGATAGCTCTGACTATTAAACAGAAGATTTGATGCAACTAAGCAATGTCAGACTCTAACTGGTTTCCTACCTTCTGAAATGAAGCACCCCTTGTCAAATGGCAGTTACCATCAGCCAGGCCAAACATTAACTGATCTTGACTGACAGGCAGCCTGGGAACTCAAACCCATGATCGTATAGTTCAGCATTAATTACTCAACTACTTAACCTTCCGGCTCACACACGCTCATTTCTCTAAATATAATATGGCCCGTTTCCCACTCTCTAAAACTCTGTGCACACCTATTTCTCATGTGTCGGGGAGATAAAATTGGGCCTGGTGACTGCTCCATTGCTCTTGACGTGCATTTCTGGCTGTGGGTCGGATGGGTGAAGAGACAGTGCAACAGAAACAGGCTGCGATGTAAACTGGATTTCAAATAAGCAGAAATTACATCACTATGAATACCTCCCCGAGGCTGGTTGAAGGTCATGTGCTAATACTACCCATATAAACTAGGCAATGTCCATTAGAGGTTGCATCTGAGTTCCACAGTGCTTTAAAGGGAGAGACATCACCTTGGATTTGGAGTGGCACATCAACGATAGCAAATTTTAAAAACAAAAACAAAAGAACTGGAAATGCTCAGCAGGTTAGGCAGCATCTGTAGAGAAATGGATAAGACCTGAAGAAGCGACTTTAGACCTGACATATCAATTGACTGACTTTTGGTTCTCCGCAGGTGCTGCCTGACCTGCTGCGTTTTTGCAGCTTTTTCTATTTTGTTTTAAAATTTTCAGCGTGTGTCATATTTTGCTTTTTGAGCAACAAAAAACATTTTGCTGTAGTAGGGCTGAACGGAGTATGGGAGCTTTTAAGGAGAGCTAGGAAGTTGTAGAGAGATTTTGGCTCTCACCAGTGCCCTTAGCACAGTGTATATTCCCTTCAGAATCCCACTGTATCATAGAAAATTATGACACAGAAGGAGGCCATTAGGCCTATCGTGTTTGTGCCGGTCTAAAAAGAGCTACCCAGCCTAATCCCACCTTCCAGCACTAGGTCCGTAGCCCTGAATGTTACGGATCTTCAAGTGCACATCCAAGTTAAATGTGATGAGGGTTTCTGCCTCTACTGAGTTCCAGGCTCTCACCACCCTCTGGGTGAAGCAATGTTTCCTCATCTCCCCTCTAATCCTTGCACCAACTGCTTTAAATCTATGCCCCCGGTTATTAAGCCTCTGCTAAGGGAAATAAGTCATTCTTATCCACTCTATCTAGCATCATAATTTTATACATCTCAATTAAATCTCCCCTCAGCCGTCTCTGTTCCAAGGAAAACAACCCCAGCCTATCCAATCTTTCCTCATAGCTGAAGTTTTCCAGGTCGCTGGGGTTCCTTTCTGGAGGATGGAGTTGAGGAGTGGGGAAGTCTTGTTGACCGTGTGGAGCCTTGGTTGGACCACTCTTGAGTGCTGTGCATGGTTCTGGTCTCCATATCATTGGGCTGGATGTGGAGGCATTGGAAAGATTCAAGGGGGATTTGTGAGGATGCCACCAGAACCTGAAGATTATGGCTTTCGGGGGGGGGGGGGGGGAAGGGGCTTGGCAGGCTGGGCTTTTTTCTCTATAAAAGAGATGGCCGAGAGATGACTCGATAGAGCTCTTTAAAATGATGAAGGGGTCGACACAGAGAAGCTGTTTCCACTTGTGGGGGAGTCAAACACTAGAGGTTATAAATACAAGATAGTCACTAATAAATCCAATAGGGAAATCAGGAGAAACTTCTTTAACCAAAAAGTGAAGAATGTGAAACTTGCTACCATATGGAGTAGTTGAGGCAAACAGCATAGATGCATTTAATGGAAGCTAGATAAGTACATGAGGGAGAAGGGAGTAGCAGGAAGAGGAGTCATAAAGGTGGCATGGCTAGAGATTCTTTACCAGGGTGTAAATGGACACCTCCTTGCAACCAGCCAGCAGCAGCCTGGGAGCATGCACTTCCCTGACTCTAGATAGAGGATGTTTGAAGACAAGAGGGAGAAACAGAAAAAGATATGTGCCCTCTTAGAAGTGTACATACCCTCACAATAGGTCACAAATGTGGAACAGCACTTTTATTACAACTAAATAATAAATAAAAGCATTATATTTAAGTAATTGCCCAAGAATAAAGCACAATTTTTATTCATGATACTTGTGGCCCATTCCTTAAATATCAAGCCAACACATTGTTTAAATCCTGTAAGACCAGCATCTTACATTTCAAGCACTCCAGATTAGGCAACTATTTTAAATTTGATATACAACTTTATTCTAAAACTACAGAAAAGACTTTGTAATTGTGTTCTCTTACCTCAGCTGTAAAACAATTAACGGTGACAAGAATCTTTCTCTTATCCTCCCTATTAGCACGGGGTAAACACCAACTAGTTCTACGACTGTCACATGTCTCAAGTCAAAGTCACATATAGCTTGCTGCAAGGAATCATATGAAATATGCTTCAATATATACAACTCAAATTTCACTTTAACATTCTAATATGTTTATGCTCAGCAATTCATTTTCTTCAAGCGAGCAGCCTGCCACCATCTTCTCAGGACAAGAAGGCCGGACAATAAATGAGATCTTGCCAGCTTTGCCCACATCCCAAGAACAAATATATTTTGACATAAAACTCAACAGATTTCAAGTTTAGAACATTTATTTCAAAAGTCAATTGCCCCATAAAACGTTGCTGCGTGAAGCATTATCATGGTTGAAGCATCATGAATAGAACAGCAAATCCTAGTTGGACTAGATTGTAATACAGTGAAACCTGTACATTAGGGACACGCAAGAGCCTTGTATCAGGTGTCCTTTATTTGTAGGTGTCCTTTTCAAAATGGTTATTGAGTTAAATATCCCAGGATTGGCTGCATCTTCTGCAGTGTTCCTTCTTTTTTTTTTTGCCCTCACCTGGGATCGTGCCTAATTCTGGAGCCCCGCCACTGGAATGTGATTTCTGGTCATTTTGTGTTTGTTGGGTTTTCAGTTCATCACCATCCCGGGGCACTTTTCCACTGAGGGAGGAATGTCCTGATTGGCAGCATGCACAGGGTGAGATGGCTGCTGTGAGCCAGAGTGCCTGGGAGATCCCAGCCAAATAGGGGGGAATTAATGTCCTGCAGACCCCTGTCTAGGACCCCCTTCCTCTGTGTGCTGCAGCTGCTGATGTTTAAAGTACTGGGGGGATGGATAAAAGGCTGTTGGCATCTCATCAGTATCTGACGTACTGCTGGAATAGGGTTGCCAACTCTGGTTTGAGGTATTCCTGGAGGTTTGAACACGTGATGTCCTGCCCAATTCCAACCCGGCCCGCCAGGTGAAAAGCATGTGGGCCGGCAGTTAAAATGGTTCGTGTGACTTACCCGCACTGATCCTGCTGCCTTCCCGTGGGTTCCAATTGTAACCTAGTCTTCGGAGCAGGCAAGAGGATGGCAGAAGGGGTCCTCTTTAAGTATGCAGATTGAGCTCCAATGACGTCATCAGGATCCAACTGCAATTTTAACAGAAAGCCTGTGTGGGGAAGCCATTGTGGCTTCCCAACTAAGCTAACCTGTTACGAATAGGAGCCAGGGCCAGAAGTGGCCCGAAAAGGTAAGTGGATTTTGTTTTGTTTAGTTTCCTTGTGGTCCAGGAGCACCAGGGAGTGCTCTTCCAAGCCCCATAAAGGAAACCTTGAGATTCCCCTGCCCCAGGCTTCCCTCCTCAGATCAAGAGGCTCTCCTGACACCCCTCCCAACCACTAACCTGAGTTCCTTTGGATCCCCAGAGGCAGCCTTCTGCTTCTGCCTACCGGTCAGCTTCCCACCATGTCTTGGTGGGAGACTATACAGAATATTACTGAGAGTTAAAATCTCCCGGCCCTTGCTGTGAAGGCATCCAGATAGTTTGCTATCTGCCTTGTCCTCCTCCCACACAAGTCCTAGCCCCAAGTTAAAATCAGGGCTCATGTTTCACAGGCCAACACTACATTGATGCAAGGGCAGTGGCCCATGGAAAAGAGGCAAGAGACTTGCATGTCCTCAAATTTGTGATTATAAACAATTATAACCTTTACAGATTCTACCCCTGCTACTTTGATGTGTGATGGTGAGAATATACTCAGAGTGACAGGTTTCTAAACACCTCTGGTTCTACCCTTGAATCCAACCATTGTGGGAAGCAATTGGGATGTCACAAAGGTCATGGCCAACACTGATGTCCCCTCAGATCCACCCGTCTCTCAGCCTGTCCCCAGAGATGCGGGATCTGCCCGAGATGCTCAGACTAACACAATTTTCACTGATAACATGAAGAACAATCTTACCTATGGTGAAACTGTACAGCTCCCATCACAAACATGTGCACTGGGATATGTGAGTTAGAGATTGTGATGTATAGCCTCCATCGAGAACCGAGAAAGAATCCTCCTGGAAACCTATACAGAAGGTTCCCTCTTTTAAACCCCATAAACATCCCTCGTAGATGGTTTATACCAATGAGTGATCCACATGCCTGGAGGGGGTTGGACAACCTGTGTGCTCCATCTAACTGCAGCTCAAACCCTATCTCTGCCTCGAAGTGTGTTAATTTACTGCACTGGGCCATCAGGGTCCCCTACTGTAAGTATCAAATGAGCTCATATACCACTACTATAAAACAGGGCATCACTTTTCTCTTCGGCTAAAAAAAGTTAAATTTTAAATTAAAAATGTTTGTATCTGGACCATTAATTGTTAAATGTTGCCAGTTTTCTTGTTTCTACTAGTAATGTTTGTTTGTAATGTTTGGTTTCTGAAAACCAAATGTGGGGGGGAAAAAAAAAATCACTGAAAAAAATGCAAATATTGTCAATCTACCTCATCACTTTTCCTGCTCATCTGTTCTGTTATCCTGCCAACACTGAGGCAGACTGTCTTCGAGTATGTGCTAGTTTTCTCCATTATATGCCTCACTCTCATCACCTTTAATCACACCAAGGTATGATTCTTCATCGAAACACCTGTGAACTCATAGAAGCAAGTCATTCCCGTTCGAGGGACCGCCTATGATGACACCGTAGAGCTTTATTTCCGGCGTAGGCGATAAAAATGGGTTTTCAGGTCGCCGGCTTGTCGCCCAATCTCAAAGTCCCTAGTCTCTATTTTTGAAATTGGGCGTGACTTTGAGCGATATGAAATGGGCGGTAGCGTTAAATCTCTCTGACCTTCTGCCGTAAAGTGTCGCTGTCCTTAGCAATGGCATGGCAACGCTCGATTCCCGCGATTCAGGAGGTCAAGAGTCATCATGACATGCGCATAAGAGGAGAGAGGGAGCTGAGAGAGAGTGAAGGGGAGCGTGGGTGTGGTGTGGCTGCTTTGGGAGGATGGAGGGAGAGTTTAGAGCTTTAGAGCAAATTGGGGAAAAAAAAATTAGCTGTTACCAGCCAGATATTTGCCCGAATTTGGTGCCTATAATGGAGGGAGAGGAAGAGGCAACACAGGATTGTGGAGACTGATGCTGGCGAGAGCAGTGAGCTGGGAGAGGAGCATATTGGAGGGCACAAAAGAGCGAGGAGGTTTTCAGACGAGGTAAATACCTCCCTCTTGCAGGAGGTCGAGTTACGCTGGGGTAATTTGATACAGAGAGGGCGTGGGAATCCCACCCCAAAGGCCTACCAGAAGATATGGGCCGAGATAGCAGAGGTGGTCGTGTCGGCGACCAACAAGGAGCGTGAGTGCAACCAATGCCACAAACGATGGAACGCTCATCGGATCCGTAAGAGTAAGTATTACATTTATTTACATGTACTTGTGTATTTATATAAGTTGATTTGTAAGAGTCATGAGTGACTATCATCAGATGTGAGGTCTTTCACTTTTATTGTGAATGTTGTACTCAAAGCCTGCAGTCACAGTGCACGTCTTTAGGAAAAGAATGATAATTATCAAAATAATCATGATTATATCTGTCGGTTATGTGTTGTATCAGTCTCTGTGACAGTACCTAGCAATGATATCAGGCAATGACCTTATGCCATGTCGTCCTGCACCTTTTACAGAAGAAGCTATCGATGTTGAGGTCCGTGCAGAGGCAAACGGGTGGGAGGCCACCAGTCCCCAGCGACATCACTGAGATGGAGGAGCGAGTGCTTGCACACATGGGGAAGCACACCTGGACAGCCACGGACGCATCTGCAGACCCTGAAATGATGCCACGTGAGTAAAGCTTACGCCATTGCGTGATGTAAAGTCAATAGATGCCACACCCACTCATATCCGAACAATCATATATGATAGAAGATTTCTAAAATTGTCCTATAAATAATGCTGGCCTCATGAGAATCATTGCAATGCAGAATGTGTTGATGGTCATGAAATGTGATGTCTGTGATGATTTTGATAGGGGTGGTGCTTTTGTTGTGCATATGCTATGTGTAGCGCTGGAATCACCTTGTGACCCTAGCACCCCCTTCTCCTCTAATAACCTCATTTGTGTTTTGCAGCCCAGCCAGCAGCACGGCCCCAGGCAAGACCACAGAGGCCAGAAGGTGGGGGCGCGGGGCCGGACTCGCCGGACGATCCTACTACATCTGGTGCTGAGGATCTCCGACTCTCACCTGTCAATCTGCTGGGTCTGTTCTCTACAGATGAGAGCGCGGACTTCGAGGAACCTGCATCGCCAGGCGCCATAAGGCATTCCACCCCAAGGCCATCTAGTGCTCCTCTGGCCATTCCCGCCTCCACTCTGGAGGTACCGGGCCTAAGCACCTCGCTACAGGGCATCTCATTTATCCCCAGGACGGCGTTGACCCCGCGGAGGTTTCGTGGACGTGACAGGTCTGGTCCACGAGCGCCACGAGAGCAGAGAGATGGTGCAGTTGTCCAGGAGGACAGTAAACATTGGTGACCAGCTCCTCAATGCATTGGGGGACATATCCCGACAGCTGGCCACCATGACTGATTACATTCCGCGGATAGCAGAGGCCCTGGAGGCGATAGCCAGGAACACTGCTGGCACAAGCCGCCTAGTGGTCCTAGAGCACGGCACTCCAACCCTAGGTTCCGCACCACCAGTGCAAATGACACGAGAGGCAGGACCACGATCCTGCTTCTGGATCCGAGAATGCTCCCACCTCGGCACCCCCCTGCTTCCGTACCAGTGTAACCACCGCCTCCGCTTTCATCCCCCTCAATGAGGCACCGCCTGAGGAGCTCTTCGGCCAGGCAGCGTGGAGTGAGGAGGGGAAGGGGTAAAGGTGGGGAGAAAAAGGGGAGGGGGGAAAGAAAGTGAGGTATATGTCCACAGGTGATGGCTGTGTTATATCTCCATCTGGGTGTATGCAATTTGTTGTAATGTATGGGGGGAGGGGGCCACACTCCTGCTTTGCATTTGTATTCTGTGTTGCTGGACATGTTGACTATTTGATTGATGTCAATGGTCGAAAAAGTGGGTTGGGGGTGGAGTGTTTTTGCCCATGATACTTATGATTTCAGACCAATGGTCGTATAAAATGTTTTTTATTCAACACAACTTTGTTGCATTGTCTCAGATAGCTGGACTGTTACACACTGGTGATTCCTTAACATGAAAGGGTTAAATAAAACTTAAGTTGACTCAACTTAAACTTTAACTGGCACCAAGGTGATGGCCACCATTGATGTCTGAGCTGCACACACACAACAATGTGTCAGCGTTGTCAATCACAGCAACGTTCTTTCAGGCAAATCATTCAGTTATGAGCTCCTGACGCCGAAGAGTCTTGCAGCAATGTAGCCACCACGGGCCATTTCCTCCCGTCTGGAGGGGTCGTGGGCCTGCTTGCATAGTCAGCCTGATTGTCTGGCCCTAGCTGAGCATCCAGCCCCTCATCCTCCTCACTCTCCGAAGGTGGACCTTCAGTCCCTTCTGGCAATTCTTGTCCCCTCCTGATAGCCAGGTTGTGCAGCATGGAGCACATGACCACGAATTTAGCTACTTGCTCAGGGTTGTATTGTAGCTCCCCTCCTGAGTGGTCAAGACATCTAAAGCGCTGCTTAAACACAGTTATTGTTTTCTGGACCACATTGCGTGTGTCTCTGTGGCTCTGGTTGTATCGCTTCTCGGCCTCGATGTGGGTGTCACGCAGAGCGGTCATCAGCCAGGTGCCCAGGTTGTCACCAAGTATCCAGCATTGTCTTTGTGGCTGACTCTTAAAGATGTCAGAGACAGCGCTCTCACACAGGATGTGAGCCTCATCGAAGCTGGCCGGACATTTGGCATTCACTGCCATTATGATCTGGTTGTGGTCGACAACTAGTTGGACCTTCAGAAGTGAAATGCTTTTCTGTTACGAAAAAGCTCTGGGTCCTGAGAAGGTGCCCGCAAGGCAATGTTAGTGCACTGCACTGTATTGCTCTCTGCACCCTGGGGAACTTAGCAATGCGGTAGAATGCTCCAGCCCTGTCAGTCTGAGCCACAGTGGTCATGGGGACGTAGGAATTTCCACGCCATTTTTTTTTAATAAGACATGAATAACTTTCATTTAAATGAATCTTAAATATGTAGTTATATTTTCTATTTTTTAATTAGTGTTTTAGGTGTTTGGGGGGGTTTTGCATTCATAATAATGGGAACTCCAACTTACGGAATTATTATGAATGAGAAAATACTTACCTGTGATTGGGTGACTTCTGCGCACGTCCCTACAAGCATGCGCTGCGACGCGCAGGGAGAGGAGGCCTGTGGATCGGGAACTTGAGCGGGCACAGCAGCTTCAGGTGGGTACGCATTTTTTCTCTAAAATCTAGTCGAATGCCCGAGGGAAGGAGAAAGCGGAATTTCTACACCAATGTCAATTTTTGAAAGCTCACTGTTGATGATGGATGGCACACAGAGGAACCATGCACTGATATAGTAACAGTCAGTGTCACCAAATGATAGGACAATGGTTTAGGCTTGCAGTTCTCAAGACAATGAGCTCTTAATGTCAGCCTGTACAGTGGATTTGAGGGATATGCTCAGTATGCTCAGCAGCTGCTTACAGAACAGCAGGAGTAGAAAGATGGAAACGTGGCATGTAGCTTTGGGGGATGGGTAAAAAAGGGAGAACCATAATAACCTGTTATTAACATAATGCTGGTTTTCAGCTTTGCTGGTCGCTGGCCTGTGATTTTACTTTTTCTCAGTCACTTTGACCTACGGTAACCTCCAACTTGCGTCAATTTCACCATCATCTTTCTGCACTGTTACCGACTCTTATTCCTATGGCAACAACCTCCACCTTCGAACTCTTTACCCTTCAAATACCTTCTGGACTTCATTCGCCTGCTTTGGACAGCGGTTCATCGATGCTCCGTGCCAATCCCATCCAGCTTACATCGGCTTTGTCCTTCCATGGGTCATAGAAACATAGAACGTAGGTGCAGGAGTAGGCCATTCGGCCCTTCGAGCCTGCACCACCATTCAATATGATCATGGCTGATCATGCAACTTCAGTACCCCATTCCTGCTTTCTCTCCATATCCTTTGATCACTTTAGCCATAAGGGCCACATCTAACTCCCTTTTGAATATATCTAACAAACTGGCCTCAACAACTTTCTGTGGTAAAGAATTCCACAGGTTCACAATTCTCAGAGTGAAGACGTTTCTCCTCATTTCGGTCTTAAATGGCTTACCCCTCATCCTTAGATTGTGACCCCTGGTTCTGGACTTCCTCAACGTCGGGAACATTCTTCCTGCATCTAACCTGTCCAATCCCGTCAGAATTTTAGATGTTTCTTTGAGATCCCCTCTCATTCTTCTAAATTCGCTGCACTCCCTCAATAGCAAGAGTGTCCTTCCTCAGATTAGGAGACCAAAACTGTACACAATACTCAAGGTGTGGCCTCACCATGGCCCTGTACAACTGCAGTAAGACCTCCCTGCTCCTATACTCAAATCCCCTTGCTAAGAAGGCCCGCATGCCATTTGCTTTCTTTACTGTCTGCTGTACCTGCATGCCTACCTGCAATGACTGATGTACCATGACACCCGGTCTCGTTGCATCTCCCCTTTTCCTAATCTGTCACCATTCAGATAATAATCTGCTTTCTGTTTTTGCCACCAAAGTGGATATCCTCAAACTTATACACATTATACTGCTTCTGCCATGCATTTGCCCATTCACCTAACCTGTCCAAGTCTCCCTGCAGCCTCCTAGCATCCTCCGCACAGCTCACACTGCCACCCAGTTTAGTGTCATCTGCAAACTTGGAGATAGTACATTCAATTCCTTCGTCTAAATCATTAATGTATATTGTAAAGAGCTGGGGTCCCAGCACTGAACCCTGCAGCACCCCACTAGTCACTGCCTGACATTCTGAAAAGGACCCGTTTATTCCCACTCTTTGCTTCCTGTCTGCCAACCAGTTCTCTATCCACGTCAATACATTACCCCCAATACCATGTGCCTTAATTTTACACACTAATCTCGTGTGTGGGACCTTGTCAAAAGCCTTTTGAAAGTCCAAATACACCACATCCACTGGTTCTCCCTTGTCCACTCTACTAGTCACATCCTCAAAAAACTCCAGAAGATTTGTCAAGCATGATTTCCCTTTCATAAATCCATGCTGACTTGGACCGATCCTGTCACTGCTTTCCAAATGCGCTGCTATTAAATCTTTAATAATTGTTTCCGACATTTTCCCCACCACCAATGTCAGGCTCACCGGTCTACAATTCCCCGTTTTCTCTCTCCCTGCTTTTTAAAAAAAAAGTGGGGTTACATTAGCTACCCTCCAGTCCATAGGAACTGAACCAGAGTCCATGGAATTTTAGACCACCAATGCATCTACTATTACTAGGGCCACATCCTTAAGTACTCTGGGATGCAGACTATCAGGCCCTGGGGATTTATCGGCCTTCAGTCCCTTCAATTTCCCTAATACCATTTCCTGACTAATAAGGATTTCCCTCAGTTCCCCCTTCTCGCTAGACCTTCGGTCCCCTAGTATTTTCGGGAGATTATTCGTGTCTTCCTTAGTGAAGACAGAACCAAAGTATTTATTCAATTGGTCGGCTATTTCCTTGTTCCCCATTATGAATTCACCTGATTCTGACTGCAAGGGACCAACATTAGTCTTCACTAATCTTTTTCTCTTCACATATCTATAGAAGCTTTTGCAGTCACTTTTTATGTTCCCTGCATGCTTACTCTCGTACTCTATTTTCCCCCTCCTAATTAAGCCCTTAGTCCTCCTCTGCTGAATTCTAAATTTCTCCCAGTCCTCAGGTTTGCTGTTTTTTCTGGCCAATTTATATGCCTCTTCCTTGGATTTAGCACTTTCCCTAATTTCCCTCGTTAGCCACGGTTGAGCCACCCTCCCTTTTTTATTACGCCACACAGGGATGTACAATTGTTGTAGTTCATCCATGTGATATTTAAATGTCTGCCATTGCCTATCCACCGTCAACCCTTTAAGTATCATTCTCCAGTCTATCCTGGCCAATTCACCTCTCATACCATCAAAGTTTCCTTTCTTTAAGTTCAGGACCCTAGTCTCGGAATTAACTGTGTCACTCTCCATCTTAATGAAGGACTCTACCATATTATGGTCACTCTGCCCCAAGAGGCGTCGCACGACCAGATTGCTAATTAATCCTCTCTCGTTACACAAGACCCAGTCTAGGATGGCCTGCTCTCTAGTTGGTTCCTCGACATATTGGTCTAGAAAACCATTCCTTATACACTTCAGGAAATCCTCCTCCACAGTATTGCTACCAGTTTGGTTAGCCCAATCAATATGCAGATTAAAGTCACCCATGATAACTGCTGTACCTTTATTGCACGCGTCCCTAATTTCCTGTTTGATGCCATCCCCAACCTCACTACAACTGTTTGGTGGTCTGTACAAACTCCCACTAGCGTTTTCTGCCCTTTGGTGTTTCGCAGCTCTACTCATATAGATTCCACATCATCCACGTTAATGTCCTTCCTTACTATTGCGTTAATCTCCTCTTTAATGTTACCCCACCTCCTTTTCCTTCCTGTCTGTCCTTCCTGAATATTGAGTTCCCAGCCTTGGTTATCTTGGAGCCATGTCTCCGTAATCCCAATTACATCATATCCGTTAATAGCTATCTGCGCAGTCAATTCATCCACCTTATTACGAATGTTTTTTAGAATTATGTTGTAATGTGGCCCTTTTTGATTTTTGCCCTTGCTTTCTCCTTCGTAACTTTTGCTTCTGCCCCCTTTTTAATTCCCTCTGCCTCCCTGCATAGAATCCCATCCCCCTGTCTTTGACCCTCGGACTTTGACCCTGGTCTCCCTACTATTGTCTCCAATCTATTCCCTACTACCAGGCAATATGTATCCCATTAATTACTACATTTAACCAGGCCTATATAACCTGAGCTTTTCCCGTGTCCATTTGCATGCACACTTTGGCGGCTCCATTCAATACTTTTCGACTCCCCCCCCCCTCTTTTCCTTTTCTCTCTATCCTTCCCTGACCACTCTCTCCTGCCGTCATGCCTCCTTTCATCTCTCCTCTCTCGGATACTATGCCCTCCCAAATCCCTACACAATCATTCATTACTCTTCGGCCTTCCTAGTCTCCTGCCGCCGTCCCAAGCTTGACTCGCCCTCAGTTAAACCGACAGCTTCCCTTTGAGCCTTTCTTGGCATCCTATGGAGGGTCCATCGAGGCACTCATCTCTGCCTCCTTACGAGCAGCAACCTCAACTGTCCCATCCTACCCTCTCGGCGACCTTCCCGCCCAGCGCATCCACTGAGAGATAATCTCCTCCACATCCAACCTACTCTCCCACCCCCCCCCCCCCCCCGAGGACGCTGGCAGTGGATCAGCCATCATTGACCCTCTCCGCATCCCCCTCCAGAATGTCCGTTAACTTGCGAACAGGGCCCTTGCCATCCATGAGCTTATCGTGGATGATGGCATCGACATCATGGCCCTGACGGAAACTTGGTTGAGGGGTGATAACACCTTACCCTTAAATGAAGCCTCCCCGACTGGCTATACCTTTCACCACTTGTCCCGCTCAGCCTGCCGTGGTGGCGGTGGGCTCTCATCAGCAAATCACACCTTGGATGTCCCCTTACTCCTCCGGCACTTTATCCTCCTTTTAGCATCTCAACTGATTCCATCCCTCTCACCTCTCATTTAAAATTTTTGTTCTCTACCGCCCACCCAAGTACCATAGAAATTTTACTACCGAGATATCTTCAATGCCTTCTTCCTTCAGCCTCGGCACCGAAGACTGCTCATCCTCGGTGATTTCAACCTCCATCTCAATTTATCATGCTCGCTCTCCTGAGTTCACTAGCCTCCTATTCTCCCTTAATCTCTCCCTCCATGTAAACTACCCAACCCATATTCACGGCCATCCCCTCGAACTTGCCATCTCTCGTGGTCTCGGTACTCCCATCGTGTCAATCACGGACAAGGTCATATTTGAGCACTTGCTTGTATCATAGTGTAAGAGAAATTTGGCATTAGGGGTACCAGCGGGACAAGGGTTAAAGTGCTGGTTCCTGCAATGGCCCATAAGGAGGTAAAAGGCCTCTCTTCGGCCTTGTACCAAGGATCCAGAAGTTATCAATTCAATAATATTCCGACAGGATACGATGTGAGAACCTAAACAGACATTGATAAGACCTTGCGAAGAGGCTCGAGGCGACTCACAGGCACCAAGGAAATGTATAACAAATTCCGACCTAATGAAGTCATTCTGGTCACGGCCTAAAGCGGTCACGAGGGTCTTGACCTGTCAATCCAAAGTAGCACTAATAAGGTAGTCCAATTAGAGAAGTAGCACTGATAAGGTAGTCCAATTAGAAATCTAGGGAGGTTTTGTCCGGGAACAGAGGGGTTTTGAAATGTATAAAAGTTGTATGATTGTGCTGTTCGGAGAGCATCTCCACTCACAGGCGACTGTGATAAGAGGTGTTCCCGGACGTTCGTAATAAAGATCGTTATACTTTGCCATCCGCCTCTGTCTGCTAACTTCGAGAATTGCTACGTGGGCTGGGGCGAGCGTCGACCCTCTATGTCAGTGGGCCCGCTCGTGGGAGAGGAAGCCTTCCCATCTCCCCCTTACATTTGGCGCTGCGAGCAGGGTATGGACTTCCAGAACGGAACAATGACCCAGCTGTTGGGGTGAGTATGTTTTAATTTACCATCTTCAAGTTAGAGCTGTGGCAATGTAAACCGCAAGGGAAGGACATCCGTACAAAACCATCTGTAGCGAGTCCCGGAGGGACGGAGACGGAGGACAAGGACGATCTAGGGGTAAAAGGTGCATCCTAAAACGCGCGCATGGAGGTAGCACGGCAGTGCGATCAGGGTACGACGCAAGGGAAGATATAGAGGGAGGTCTATTGACCCGAAGCTGTACGAGCGCACGGTGCTGGGACGAGAGAGAGAGGGAATAGAGACAACGTCCCTGAGCAGTGACGGGATATATTGACCCAAAGCGTGCAGTGGTACGAGTGCACGGCGCCAAGGGAAGACATATAAATAGCGTCCTGCATACCTGACACAAATTTAAGGGAGTATCCAAGACCCTCATAGCCCGAAGAAGATGGATAACATGGCTAGTAAAAAGGCGAATAAAACCAATCATTAATTGTAACTTGCGTAATTACGTAAGGCCATAAAAAAGCTGATAATGACTATCTTAAGTGACATATGGATCCAAAATTAGAACCGGCCAACCAATCAATAAGCTTTGTTGAATGAAGAGAGACTGTTGTAAATGTCTGGTCGTTGAGTGAGAGTCCCTGTGTGATTTTGTGACTGCAGAATGAATTTTTATGTTGTCATGTTTCTGAAAGCCTGGTTGGAAGAGGAATGTAAGTGTCTGTTTATTTTAGCTCCACCCACTTTTCTAAACAGAGTGAAAGTTTTTTAACCCTTTGTAGTGTTGTCCTGTATGTGGGAAGTTTTAAGACATTTTAAGTTAGAAACGCAGGTGTGGATTTATTCGGTAAGTTATGGAGCTAGGAAATGCACAAAGGGTAGGTTTGTTGAGCAGAAAACAGCAAGCTTTAGCAGTTTAGAAGAGACTTTGTAACGACCTTGAAACTGGAATTTGAGATAACGAAAAACAGCCCTCCGTGTAAAATACAAAACCTAATTTGAAGAAAGGAGATCTGAAAAAAAAAGACGTAACGTACTAAATAGGTGCTGACAAAAAAAAAGGGGTGTTTGCGATGGAAAAAGACATACTAGTTGATATCGGCTGTGAAAAGAATATTGGTTTAATTGGAAAAAAAAAGAATTTTTCGGATGATTACGTGAAGTCACATAATGACATCAGGCTTTCTTATAAACCTGTAAAGGAGTTAACCCTTTCCATTGATAGCTGTTTTATACTGGACATTAGTCATTTGGATTTCTAAATAGAATAAAAAAGGCTCACCTGACAGATAGAGGAAATCGTGGGATAGTCAGAATAAAAATAAAAACAGAACTAGCCTATGTAATAATACTCGCCTGATACAAATAAAAGAAAGATACTCAAACAAAACAAATTCAAGAGTTAAAGGCTAAGATAAATAAGCTGGAAGAGATTTTTTTTTTTAAATGGGACCAGACGGATAGTGCAGTGCGCAGCCATAGCACCATCACCTATGGCAATAGAGCCCACGGTGGATAAGTGTAGTCCACAAACCCAACCTAACTTTACCTCCGATTTCACAGAGTGACCGCAACATGCATGGATAAAAGATGAGTAGACCGGAACCTAACACCTGGTGACGACCAGGCTATGTGTTTAAAATTTGCAGATAAAACACTCACCGAGATGGGACCGCAGCAGCTACTTCGACTCTGGAGACTCAGGATACTGGGAACCTTAAGGCCCACGCAAGCACTGGATAATACAGATGGACTACGAGAGATATAGCACACGCAGGAAAGACACAACTACATGAACTAGCCTTGCTTAATTTAACTGCCGAAATATGCATCCCAGCAGCCAAGGTCTGGAGCAAGGACAGAACTTATTTTAATGCATGGCTATGTATAGTGTATTAAGTAAGGTTGTAATGCAGCAGGCTGCCGATGCTATGGGCGCCAGTATGGGGTAGGGCACAGAAATCCAACTGGATGGAATTTCAGTTCTAGAAGCCCATGCCTGGGCGGACGAAGCTGCAAAACAAGCAGCCAAATCCACCCCGCAAGAACAGAAGGGTGGGAACAGAACGGAGCAAAAAGGGGGGGGGATGGAGTGTGAAGCCCTACCACTGCCCCAACAACCACCCTGGGGACAACAAATCTTCCCAGCACAACCACGCAAGTCCTCCCATGAGCCCGTCCATAAAGACTGAAGCCAAAGGGGGGCTAGTAATAAAGGAATCTAAAGAAAGGATATAATTTGGGGTGCGTCAGCGACGACTTAACCTAAATCTAATGGATATCATTCTTCCTAGCTTCTGTGGGAATGAAACTATACAGTCTATACCAGAACCTGGCACAACGGATCCTCGAAGGCCCAGAATCCACTACCCTGAGATGCGGCAGGGGTTACGACGATGAATTCCATAGACCTGTAGGCAATATCTGACCGGGCTAACAACTTAATGGCGTAGTCTTGAGGGGTTTACTGGGGAGGGACTTGGATAACCAAGCCCTACATGCGCGGTGAGGAGATGGCACGGAAGGGGAACTGTTACAGGTGGCCCATATGATGTAACAAAGGGAGACCCCTTATACCAGATCGATAATATTGGTGAAGTAAGAAACCAAACTCGGTTGCGTTACCATCAGCCTGCCAGATGGGTGATTAAAGTTAACAATAGTACCAGAGGCATTGCCATAACCGACTGTTATAAAAATAACCAAGTGGTTTTATGTCGCGGTACGCCATGAATGACGAATGATGATTGCGGATTCCACCAGATAAACGGATGTATGCTGAGTATTACTCCTCTTGAACACGATCTGGAGACCATCGCTGCCCCGCAAGGGAACGGAGAGTGGGGCGTGAGCACGCGGGCAGCCAACTTAACAATATACATCCCGAGACAACGGAAATCATCCACGGAACAATACCAGAATTAAATGAGGAACAATTACGTCTGGTGCAAGGAATCTAGAATCAAAGATGACAGTATATCCTGCTTATGGAAGAAATAGACAACTTACAGAGAGACACTAATGCAATGCTGGCTGATCAGCCCTGATACTCAAAGCTGTGGGACATTGGACTTGATAATCAAATTCACCCATGGATAAAAATAATATCACATGTACTTATAGTAATACACGGCCTGGTTCTGATGGTCATGATGGGATTAACATGTGCACGAATTAAACAGGTCAAACGATACGTCAGGGCACGCACTATGATTAAGGCCATAAGGGATGAAAATTTAAGCAGTCCAACAGGAAGGACTTACCTTATATAACTCTGTGGGAAGGTTTCAGGAGGTCCCGAAGCTTGGGAGATGGCCACCCAGGTGAACGGACCTATCTTGAACTCGCCTACAGGGAGATAGTTATCGGGAAATATGGCCAGCTTGGCGTATAGCCAAGGGCCAAAAGGGGGGAATTGTAAGAGAAATTTGGCATTAGGGGTACCAGCGAGACAAGGGTTAAAGTGCTGGTTCCTGCAATGGCCCATAAGGAGGTAAAAGGCCTCTCTTCGGCCTTGTACCAAGGCTCCAGAAGTTATCAATTCAATAATATTCCGACAGGATACGATGTGAGAACCTAAACAGACATTGATAAGGCCTTGTGAAGAGGCTCGAGGCGACTCACAGGCACCAAGGAAATATATAACAAATTCCGACCTAATGAAGTCATTCTGGTCACGGCCTAAAGCGGTCACGAGGGTCTTGGCCTGTCAATCCAAAGTAGCACTAATAAGGTAGTCCAATTAGGGAAGTAGCACTGATAAGGTAGTTCAATTAGAGATCTAGGGAGGTTTTGTCCGGGAACAGAGGGGTTTTGAAATGTATAAAAGTTGTATGATTGTGCTGTTCGGAGAGCATCTCCACTCACAGGCGACTGTGATAAGAGGTGTTCCCGGACGTTCGTAATAAAGATCGTTATACTTTGCCATCCGTCTCTGTCTGCTAACTTCGAGAATTGCTACGTGGACTGGGGCGAACGTCGATCCTCTATATCAGTGGGCCCGCTTGTGGGAGAGGAAGCCTTTCCATCTCCCCCTTACAATAGAAACATAGAAAATAGGTGCAGGTGTAGGCCATTCGGCCCTTCAAGCATTCACCACCATTTAATATGACCATGGCTGATCATTTTTGCAACTTTAGTACCCCATTCCTACTTTCTCTCCATACACCTTGATTCCTTTAGTTGTAAGGGCCACATCTAACTCCATTTTGAATATATCTAACGAACTGGCATCAACAACTTTCTGTGGTACAGAATTCCACAGGTTCACAATTCTCTGAGTGAAGAAGTTTCTCCTCATCTCGGTCCTAAATGGCTGACCCTTTACCCTTAGACTGTGACCTCTGGTTCTGGACTTCCCCAACATCAGGAACATTCTTCCTGCATCTAATCTGACCAATCCTATCAGAACTTTATATGTTTCTATGAGATCTCTTCTCATTCTTCTAAATTCCAGTGAATATAAGTCTAGTCGATCCAGTCTTTCTTCATATGTCAGTCCTGCCATCCCGGGAATCAGTCTGGTGAACCTTTGCTGCACTCCCTCAATAGCAAGAATGTCCTTCCTCAGATTAGGAGACCAAAACTATACAGAATATTCAAGGTGTGGCCTCACCAAGGCCCTGTACAACTGCAGTAAAACCTCCCTGCTCCTATACTCAAAACCTCTAGCTATGAAGGCCAACATGCCATTTGCCTTCTTCACCGCCTGCTGTACCTGCATGCCAACTTCCAATGACTGATGTACCATGACACCCAGGTCTCGTTGCACCTCCCCTTTTCCTAATCTGTCACTATTCAGATAATATTCTGCCTTCCTGTTTTTGCCACCAAAGTGGATAACCTCACATTTATCTACATTATACTGCATCTGCAATGCATTTGCCCACCTAACCTGTCCAAGTCACTTTGCAGCCTCTTAGCGTCCCCCTCACAGCTCACACTGCCACCCAGCTTAGTGTCATCTGCAAACTTGGAGATATTACATTCAATTCCTTCGTCTAAATCATTAATATATATTGTAAATAGCTGGGGTCCCAACACTGAACCTTGCGGCACTCCACTAGTCACTGCCTGCCATTCTGAAAAGACCCGTTTATTCCTACTCTTTGCTTCCTGTCTGCCAACCAATTCTCTATCCACGTCAATATATTACCCCCAATACCATGTGCTTTAATTCTGCACACAGATCTCGTGTGGGACCTTGTCAAAAGCCTTTTGAAAGTTCAAATACACCACATCCACTGGTTCTCCCTTGTTCACTCTACTAGTTACATCCTCAAAAAATTCTAGAAGATTTGTCAAGCATGATTTCCCTTTCATAAATCCTTGCTGACTTGGACTGATCCTGTCACTACTTTCCAAATGCACTGCTATGACATCTTTAATAATTGATTCCCACTACCGATGTCAGGCTAACCGGTCTATAATTCTCTTTTTTCTCTCTCCCTCCTTTTTAAAAAAGTGAGGTTATATTAGCTACCCTCCAATCCATAGGAACTGATCCAGAGTCTATAGAATGTTGGAAAATGACCACCAATGCATCCACTATTTCTAGGGCCACTTCCCCCACATCCACCCACAACTTCATTCTCCCCACCCCCCCTCCAATCCTACTTCCTCTGTGTCCACCCCTGGAAAAAAACTCTCTCCAAACTTTCTTACAACTGCACTTATGAAATCCCAACTATCCAGCCTTTGGCCCTCCATTCACCATGACGTTTCTGCATCTACCGATCTGCTCAACCACACCCTCACCACTATTGTCCCCTCAGATGCTCTAACAATGACTCCACAAGGCAGTGTGTTGTACTTGAACTGTAGTGACCTTAGTCCTTTATTAGTTAACTCCAGAATGAGGATCACACCTGGTGACCTGCCTTTTATACTAGGCCAGGCACACCTATACAGGTAACCTACGTGTCTCCCACAGCTGTGCCCTCTGGTGGCATACCTTGAGATAGTACCAACAGTAGCCATGTAGGATATATGACAACCACCACATTTGATGCCCTAGTCCCTATTAAAACAATCACTCTCTCTCACCCTGGCCTTTCCCCCGGTACAGTCTCAGCTTCGCTACCTTAAGTCAAAGGGACGCAGACTTGAACGGATATGGCAGACAACTAGTTTAGCCTTTCACTGTCAGATCTGGTTGGACCACATATAGTATTATCGGAACCTGCTCTCGTCTGCCAAAATCACTCACTATTCCAGAATCATTCTAGAAGGTAAAGATAAACCCCGGCTTCTATTTTCCACTGCTATCTGTCTTGTTAAACCCTTCACCTGTCTCCTCCACCCTCACCTCTGACAATAAGTATGAGGAGCTCATGTCTCTAAGATTGAGACCATCCATTCAGCTGCCTCTGCCACTTCCCTTCATTCTCTTAGCCTACCGGGCCAAACTTCCTCTCAGGTTCCCCCTGTCCTAGCCCTGACATTTCTCCAGTTTCTCTCCGATCTCCCCTCATCACCTCTCCGTGCTCATCCTGTCCATGCGACCCACTTCCTGCTCCCTCGGCCCTCTTCCCACCAAACTGCGGACCAGCAAACCTCCTGTCCTGGCTCCTATGTTAGCTGACGTTGTGAACAGTTTGCTCTCCACAGGTCCTGTCCCCCTCTACCTCAAATCTGCCGTCATCACCCCTCTCCTAAAAAAAAAACCCAGCCCTTGACACGTCCGTCCTTGCAAACTATTGCCCCATCTCCAACCTTCTTTTCCTCTCCACAGTACCGAAACGGCTCTCATCAGAGTCACAAATGATATCCTTTGTGACTGTGACAAAGGTAAACTATCCATCCTCGTCTTTCTTGACTTCAATGACTATCTGTTCCATCTGTGACAGAGACTGTGGTTCTCGTATTGGACTGTACAGCCACCTCAGCACTCATGTTAAGAGTGGAAGCAAGTCTTCCTCGATTCCGAGGGACTGCCTATGATATCCTTCTCCAAAGCCTCTCCACCGTCGAACAGCTGGGTGGGACTGTACTCGCCTGGTTCCATTCTTATCCATCTAACCGTAACTAGAGAATCACCAGCAACAGCTTCTCTTCCCATTCCCGCATTGTTACCTCTGGTGTTCAAGGATCTATCCCTGGCCCCCTCCTCTTTCTCATCATGCTGCCCCTTGACGAGATCATCCGAAAACATAGCACCAGTTTCCACATGTACGCTGATGACACCCAGCTCTACCTCACTACCACTGCTCTCGACCCCTCCCGCGGTCTCCAAATTGTCAGACTGCTTGTCCGATATCCAGTTCTGGATTAGCAGAAATTTTCTCCGATTAAATATTGGGAAGACCGAAGCCATTTTTTTAGCTCCCTGCCACAAACTCTGTTCTCTAGCCAATTACGCCAACCCTCTGCCTAACATTTGTCTGAGGCTGAACCACACTGTTCGCAACCTTGGGGGCAAAATTGCCCCTTTTTATAGCCGTTAGCTCCTCTGGGGAGGAAGACAGTTTTTGCCCGGGGGAGGGGGACGCTACCGCCTCCCGGGAAATTGCCTGGGAGTTTGCGGATGCGCTGCAACGGCAGCCTGTTCCTCGCTGTTAGCTCACCGGGCCGCCGTGCAACCGGCGAAGACGCCATCGCCATGTGCGACGACCCCTCAGCGGCCCTCGCGGGGAAAATTGCCCTCTGGGCTGCGAGGCTGGTGCAGGTGGATATCAACGCCAGCTTTGCAGGTTGCGAAGCTGGCAGACATCCACTTGCGGGGCTGTGATTAAAGAGAAGTCCGCCAGCGCGCCGGGCCACAATCTTTTTTTGTGGGCCGACTCTCAGATCGGCTCGATGACGGGAGCCCCATCGTGAAGCCCAGCACTCTGTCTTGGGTGCCGGGCTGCTGGCTCGGTCGTACGATGTCCTGGTGGCCCAGTGGAGGCCATCAGGGCCCTCTCCTTTAAGCGATGGGGAGGGGCGTTGAAGTCAGTCAGTGTTACGCGGAGCATCAGCGTAGCACTTGACTTCCTGCCCCAGTAGCGCCCCAGTTACCGCCCCCAAAGGAAATGGAGCGTGGGAGATTGCGTTTCGCTTCCTTTCAGGGGCGATAATGGCAATTCCTCGCCGGGCGGTAATAGTCCCGGCCCGGAAGGTGACCGCTCCCAATTTGGGCACAGGGCAATTTCACCCCCCCCAAGTATCATAATTGACCCTGAAATGAGCTTCAAACCACATACCCGCAAGCATAATTAAGAACGCCTATTTCCACCTCCATGACATCGCCCGTCTCCGTCCTTGCCTCAGATCATCCGCTGCTGAAACCCTCATCCATTCCTTTGTTACCTCTAGACTTGACTCTTGCAACGCACTCCTGGCTGGCCTCCCACATTCTACCCTACGTAATCCTGAGGTCATTCAAAACTCGGCTGCCCATGTCCTAACTTGCACCAAGTCCTGTTCACCCATCTGCTCGCTGACCTACATGGGCTCCCAGTTAAGCAACATCTCAATTTCAAAATTCTCAACCTTGTTTTCAAATCCCTCCATGGCCTCACCCTCCCTATCTCTCTTATCTCCTTCAGCCCCACAACCGCCCCAAGATGTCTGCGCTCTTCTAATTCTGCCCCCTTGAGCATCCCAGATTATAATCGCTCAACCATCGGTGGCTGTGCCTTCAGTTGCCTAGGCCCTAAGCTCTGGAATTCCCTGTCTAAACCTCATCACCTCTCTATCTCTCTCTTCCTTTAAGATGCTCCTTCAAACCTAACTCTTTTACCAAGCTTTTGGTCACCTGCCCCAATTTCTCCTGATGCGGCTGGGTGTCAAATTTTTTGTCTTATAATGTAGCGCCTTGAGACGCTTTATTATATTAAAGGTGCTATATAAATACAAGTTTTTGTTAATGAAACACACATTGCACCAAAAAAAATCCTCCCAATCAAAGGTCAAACTTTGCGATAAAACGTTTGATATTCTTAGTTACTGTGCATTGTTGGTAGTTATAGCATTGCTGGTTTTAGAAGATAACATTACCTGAATTATTCCTAGCTGGAATCTGTAGTAGTGATTGGCAGCAGAAGGAGTAGATATGATCAGCAATCGACGCTTCTCATAGAACTGTTCCAATAGTGCTGCAGCTGTACTAACACCCACATTAATGTTCATGGCTGAAATTTAAAAAGGGACCATGTATATGATTTAAAGGTGCACTACAAAAAATACACAAACTACAACCGTGATAGATGACATAAGTATCTTATAAGGCACAATATAGAAAATAAATATTAAGTATTTGTTATTAAGTATCCTGGAGGTAGGTACCTGGCATTCAGCAGCAGTAGTGAGGGGAGGGGTAATCAGTGGGGGGTGCCGAGACTGAAGATGTCGCCCATGCCGAGTTCCTCTCCTTTGCACCTCCATCCATTGCCAGCCATTCTTTGCCCTTCCGCCCACCCCCCCATCTCCCGTAACTGCTGAAGACCCATGCTCCTAATAATGGGAACGGTTTAGCTCAATCTACTAGTTCAAGCTATAAGCTACCCACACAAAGCACATTGCCCATCCACTGGCTCAGTATGTTCTGGTTTTACTGTGCTCTTTTCAACAGCTGGAACTTTATCTGACTCCTGCACTCTTCTGCCATCAGGACTGTGCTGCTCTGCTGGATGACATGCAGGTCTCGGCTGCTGTGACCCTGCTCTGTCACTCAATCTCTTCCAGCCCAAAGTGTCATTCCACACCTGATCCAAAGCAAAAAACTACAGATACTGGAATTCAAACAAAAATAGAAAATGCTAGACACCCTCAGCAGGTCAGGTAACATCTATGGAGAGAACAGAAGAATTAACAGTTCGAATGTTTTGACGGTGTCTGCAGCCGAAACGTTAATTCCACCATTCCCCATCTGCTGCTGTTAACTACTCAGTTTCTGGTCCGCACTCTCGTGCACCGCTGGCTTCTCAGCTTTACTGTGCTGCTGTGTTGGGTCCTGGGAAAAAAAAAATTTCTCCTGAGCTGAAGCTCATTTCTCTGCTGTATTGTCATCTTCACTTTCACCTCCACAGCTGCATTTTACTGAGACTGTTCTCTGCGGGACTGGGCCAATCTGCCAGCTGGCTTTCTCCTGTCTCCAGTTTCTGCTCCTCCATTTGGACTTGCCATTATACTGAGCTGGCTCTGGTCCAATCATGTTGGTTCCTATCCTGCTTTGGATTCTGCTCCAAAGGTGCTGAATGATCACTGCTTTGCAGCCATCTGCTCTTCCCATGGCCACTGACTCTGCTCTACTCATCCTTCAGAGCGCACTCAGTTGTTTAAGCCCATTTGTTCTGGAATTCCCTCCCTAAACTCTTTTGCCTCTCCACTTCATTCTCCTTCTTTAACGCCTTCCTTAAACCCCATCTCTTTGGCCAAACTTTTGCTCACCCCTCCTAATCTCCTCTTCATTGAGTCAGTATCCATACTTTTAATTAGAACTCTGTGAAGGCCTTTGGGGCTTTTTTTCTACATTAAAGACACTATATAAATACAAATTGTTGTTCTCGTTGTTTTGGAGCATTGGGAAATGTTCTGGGATTTAGCAGTGAACGAGGAAGATTCCTTAGCTTTGCTAACATTTCTGAGAAGGGTTTCACACTATTGGGGAATTGAGATTTGGAGCTCTGGGAAAGTCTTAGTAGCAAAACAAGTGACGCTAAGGTTCTGCAGTGGTTGGGGAATCCTATGGTTCAGTGCTACAGGAGGGAGTGAGCTGCAGCAGCTCGAAGCATGGGGGTGGTGATGGGATTTGACAGCATTAGGCAGGTAAATCTGGGGTTTGTCAGAACTTGGAATGTACGGTGTGGTAGCATGAGGGGAGGGTCCAAGTGTTTGGTAGCAATGGTGGGGGAACGAATTTGGAAAGAGGTATGTGAGAGATCTCCCCAGAGACACGGAAGTTCTTTTGATGGGTTCTTGGAAAATAATTCAATTATTGTTTACAGACAATCACAGTAAATAAATATACAGCTACTTTAGCAAAAGGAAATTGGATTTATACACAGCCCATAGCACAGAGCAATTATGTAAGAACTTTGAAGTTAAAATTAAGCATGTGATCATAGTATAAATCTGAAACTTTACCTAAAATGTTTTAATGAATTCCACTTGTGTCTGGTGTGCTCTGAATGGCTAGGCTTGCAATCAATTTATAGAATTTTCCTCAGATAAAAGCCCTAAAATTAATTGTTTACGTTATCAGGTTTTTTACAAAAATTACCTCATACTTTTCTACCATGCTGCAAGGAATGGGACTTAAAAACTGCTTGTGCTGGCAGGGGTACGGTCGCATAGTGGTTATGTTACTGGACTAATAATCCAGAAGCCCGGACTAATAATCCAGAGATACAAATTCAAATCCACCATGTCAGCTGGGAGATTAAAATTCAATTAAATAAATCTGGAATTTAAAAAAAAACTAGCATTAGTAATGGTGAAACTACCGGATTGTTGTAAAAACCCAACGGGTTCATGATACTCTTTAAGGAAGGAAACTTGCCGTCCCTACTTGGTCTGGCCTATTTGTGACTCCAGACCCACAGCAATGTGGTTGACTCTTAACGGCCCTCTGAAATGCACCAAAGTTGCACCAAACCGCTACAACAAAGTCAGCACTGTGGGAGTACCTTCACCACAAAGACTGCAGCGGTTCAAGGTGGCGGCTTACCACCACCTTCTCAAGGGCAATCGGGATGACCAATACATGCTGGCCCTGCCAGCGACAATCACATCCCTGAATAAAGAAAAAAAAACACAGGCTTATTCTATTCCTCTCTCTGAAGTAAAAATTAGGATGAAAATTTTACCTGAATACTAAAAATGTATTCTCTAGCTATTTTTCAAATAATGTGAAAAATTAAAGCTCAGAAATCCTGTTGCAGCATGAGCAGAGTCTTCTGGTTGTATACTAAGAGAATTACAAATGCAAATTCTTTCTTTCATTTTTATCCTAATGCATGTTGTGAAATTCTGAAATCTGCACATGCTCAGACTGCGGCATCCAGGAAAATCGAGGCACAGAATGATAGCTGCAGGATAAGAACATAAGAAATAGGAGCAGGAGTAGGTCATATGGCCTCTCGAGCCTGCTCCGCCATTTAATACGATTATGGTTGATCCGATCATGGACTCGGGTCCACTTCCCTGCCCGCTCTCCATAGCCTTTATTCTCGCACATCATGGTTGTTGGCCAGCTGCTGTATCTCCTGTGCTTTCTCCATCCACCACCTGTTCTTTAGGTCCCGGGTTTTTTGTTGGACCTCAGCCGTCTGTAATGCTGCTTTGCTGCTCCCGCGTTGGGTTGTTGTTTAAGGCTCAGAGATGCAATGCGCTTGCGATCTTTTAGCTCTTGGATCTCCTGATCATTCTCATCAAACCAGTCCTAGTGTTTCCTGGTGGAGTAATCGAGCATCTCTTTGCAGGCATTGGTTATGGAGACCTAGAAGGCAGACCAAGTGCTGTGGGCATTCTGCGTCTCGGGGTTGTCAAGGTACGCCAGGTTAGTTGTGAGGCGCTGGCTGTATAGGGCTCTCTTAGCTGGGTCCTTAAGTGCTCCGGCATTGACTTTTTTGTGGCCCTGCTTCTGCTGCCCCCTCCTTCCAACCAGCCCTTATACACGGCCTTCTTCGACCTTACAAAGGCCTTTGACACTGTCAACCGCGAAGGTCTATGGAGCGTCCTCCTCTGTTTCAGATGCCCCCAAAAGTTCGTCACCATCCTCCGCCTGCTCCACGATGACATACAGGCAGTGATCCTAACCAACGGATCCACCACAGATCCAATCCACGTCCGGACCGGGGTCAAACAGGGCTGCGTCATCATCCCAACCCTCTTAATCTTTCTCGCTGCCATGCCCTACCTCACAGTCAACAAGCTCCCCGCTGGAGTGGAACTAAACTATAGAACCAGTGGGAACCTGTTCAACCTTCGCCATCTTCAGGCCAGATCCAAGACCACCCCAACCTCTGTCGTCGAGTTACAGCACGCAGACGATGCCTGCGTCTGCACACATACAGAGGCTGAACTCCAGGACATAGTTGACGTATTTACTGAGGTGTATGAAAGCATGGGCCTTACGCTAAACATCCGTAAGACAAAGGTCCTCCAACAGCCTGTCCTCACCGCACAGCACTGCCTCACAGTCATCAAGATCCACGGCGCGGCCCTGGACAACGTGGACCACTTCCCTCATCTCGGGAGCCTCTTATCAACAAGAGCAGGCATTGACGGTGAGATCAAACACCGCCTCCAGTGCGCCAGTGCAGCCTTTGGCCGCCTGAGGAAAAGAGTGTTTGAAGACCAGGCCCTCAAAACTGCCACCAAACTCATGGTCTACTGGGCTGTAGTAATACCTGCCCTCCTGTATGGCTCAGAGACATGGACCATTTACAGTAGACACCTCAAGTTGCTGGAGAAATATCACCAACGATGTCTCTGCAAGATCCTACAAATCCCCTGGGAGGACAGGCGCACCAAGATCAGCGTCCTCATTCAGGCTAACATCCCCAGTATTGAAGCACTGACCACACTCGATCAGCTCCGCTGGGCAGGCCACATAGTTCCCATATCAGATACGAGACTCCGAAAGCAAGTGCTCTACTCAGAGCTCCTTCATGGCAAACGAGCCAAAGGTGGGCAGCGGAAATGCTACAAGGACACCCTCAAAGCCTCCCTTGACAACTGGGAGTCCCTGGCCCAAGACCACCCTAAGTGGAGGAAGTGCATCCGAGAGAGCGCTGAGCACCTCAAGTCTCAACGCCGAGAGCATGCAGAAATCAAGCGCAGGCAGCGGAAGGAGCGTGCGACAAACTAGTCCCACTCACCCCTTCCCTCAACGACTATCTGTTCCACCTGTGACTCTCGTATTGGACTGTTCAGCCACCAAAGAACTCACTTCAGGAGTGGAAGCAAGTGGCAGGGACTGCCTATGCTGATGATGATTCCCTTATCGTTTAAGAAACTGTCTATTTCTTATTTAAATTTATTCAATGTCCCAGCTTCCACAGCTCTCTGAGGCAGCGAATTCCACAGATCCACAACCCTCAGAGAAGAAATTTCTCCTCATCTCGGTTTTAAATGGGCGGCCCCTTATTCTAAGATCGTGCCCTCTAGTTCTCGTCTCCCCTATCAGTGGAAACATCCTCTCTGCATCCACCTTGTCAAGCCCCCTCATAATCTTATACGTTTCGATAAGATCACCTCTCATTCTTCTGAATTCCAATGAGTAGAGGCCCAACCTACACAACCTTTCCTCATAAGTGAACCCCCTCATCTCTGGAATCAACCTTGTGAACCTTCTCTGAACTGCCTCCAAAGCAAGTATATCCTTTCGTAAATATGGAAACCCAAAACTGCATGCAGTATTACAGGTGTGGCTTCACCAATACCCTATATAACCGTAGCAAGACTTTCCTGCTTTTATACTCCATCCCCTTTGCAATAGAGGCCAAGATTCCATTGGCCTTCCTGATCACTTGCTGTACCTGCATACTAACCTTTTGTGTTTCATGCACAAGTGCCCCCAGGTCCTGCTGTACTGCAGCACTTTGCAATCTTTCTCCATTTAAATAATAACTTGCTCTTTATTTTTTTTTGCCAAAGTGCATGACCTCACACTTTCCAACATTATACTCCATCTGCCAAATTTTTACTCACTCACTGAGCCTGTCTATGTCCTTTTGCAGATTTTTTGGGTCCTCCTCACACATTGCTTTTCCTCCCATCTTTGTATCGTCAGCAAACTTCGCTACATTACACTCGGTCCCTTCTTCCAGGTCGTTAATATAGATTGTAAATAGTTGGGGTCCCAGCACCCCACTGGTTACTGATTGCTAACCCGAGAATTAACTATTTATCCCAACTCTCTGTTTTCTGTTAGTTAGCCAATCCTCTATCCATGCTAATATATTACCCCCAACCCCGTGAACTTTTATCTTGTGCAGTAACCTTTTATGTGGCACCTTGTCAAATGCCTTCTGGAAATCCAAATACACCACATCTACTGGTTCCCCTTTTCCACCCTGTTCGTTACATCTTCAAAGAATTCCAGCAAATTTGTCAAACGTGACTTCCCCTTCATAAATCCATGCTGACTCTACCTGAACGAATTTTGCTTTTCCAAATGTCCTGCTACTGCTTCTTTAATAATGGACTCCAACATTTTCCCAACCACAGATATCAGGCTAACTGGTCTATAGTTTTCTGCTTTTTGTCTGCCTCCTTTTTTAAATAGAGGCGTTACATTTGCAGTTTTCCTATCTGCTGGGACTTCCCCAGAATCCAGGGAGTTTTGGTAAATTACAACCAATGCATCCACAATCTCTGCTGCTACTTCTCTTAAGACCCTAGGATGCAAGCCATCAGGTCCAGGGGATTATCTGCCTTAGTCCCATTACTGAGTACCACCTCCTTAGTGATTGTGATTGTGTTAAGTTCCTCCCCCCCATAGCCCCTTGAAACTCCACTGTTGGAATATTGTTAGTGTCCTCTATCGTAAAGACTGATACAAAATATTTGTTCAGAGTTTCTGCCATCTCCATGTTCCCCATTACTAATTCCCTGGTCTCGTCCTCTAAGGGACCAACATTTACTCTAGCCACTCGTTTCCTTTTTATATACCTATATACCAAAGTCAGAATAACGATTTTTAATTCAAAAATCCCGCCAAAAATTTTAAAATAGCAGATTATGTTAATAAATTCACCATTAGTCAAAGATTTCCAAACACGTTTTAATTCCTTTTGTCTTCTGTTTTTATATTTCGTGCTAGTTTACTTTCATAGTCTATCTTCCCTTTCTTAATCATTTTTTTAGTCATTCTTTGCTGGCTTTTAAACACTTCCCAATCGTCTGTCCTCCCACTAGTTTTGGCCACATTGTATGCCCTTATTTTTAATTGGATACCATCCTTTATTTCTTTAGTTAGCCACGAATGGCTATCTTTTCTCTTACACCCTTTCCCCCTCACTGGAATATATTTTTCTTGAGAGTTGTGAAATATCTCCTTAAATGTGCACCACTGTTCATCAATCTTTTTTCCCAGTCCACTTTAGCCACTCTGCCCTCATACTTTCATTGTCTCCTTTATCTAAGCTTAGTACGCTGGTTAGAGATCCAACTTTCTCACCCTCCATCTGAATTTGAAATTCAATCATGCTATGATCACTCATTCCAAGGGAATCATTTACTAGGAGATTGTTTATTAATACCTTTCAAATCCTAATAAAGATACTCGAAGATTATTTTTAAAAAAAGACAATTTTATGGTTAAATTTAATCACATGTTGCTCTGGACAACATTTATCACTTAACCAACACCACCAAAACAGATCAACTGATTATTTACCTGTTTGCCTGATTGTATATAAATTGGCTGTCGCGTAGCCTACAAAAATAGAGTGGGGACACTTCAAAAAGTAATTAATTGGCTGTGAGTCGCTTTGGGATGGCCCGAGGCCATGTAAGTCACTAATTTAATGCAAGTTCTTTCTCTTTTGAAAGATGTACTTTTTTCATTTCATTATCTGACAAACCATTTGGACATTTAGAAAATTTAGTTTGAGAAGAATTGCAGCTGAAAGGATAGAATTATTTTTGAGCAATTTGGCAGAGTTTCAGGTCTGGTAGAGTTTTATCAGTCTGAATAGTTAGAACTATGACGTGATTATTTACTTTAGCCTATCAAAAATGTGATGTCACCAGTGTGACACTAGAGTCTGGTGGACATATTTTAATATATTGCTTACGGATCAGCTGTGGTATTGGTCAGAAGTTGAGTTATTTTATACGTGCAGGAGCATTGTATTATTCTGCTTCTAAAGTGTAGTAGTGTGTTCCTGAAAGACTACGATATAATTGAAACAAATGTTTGGATCAATTGCCAATCAGACTGAGATTATTTCTTTTTAAGGAAAAAGTCTAGTTATTATTAATTAAATACTAGCTCAAAGATCAGTCATATTTTAATGGTTGTTTGGTGAAAGAACTGTAAAGATTGGAATATGTTTAATTTTAATCAACAGTTAAGAAGCACACAGCATCTTAAGATTGTTTTGTAGATTAATGTACTGTTTTTATTATATGCTAGACAGGAACAAGTATACGTGTACATATATACACACATACACATACAGAACTAGTTACAATTTTGATTCCTACAAGAACTTAAATAGCAGCTCTCCAATACACTTACGTGCACAGACTGGCACAGCCCCTGACCAGATATTGTTGGACTGACAGACAGTTGCTTTGCTTCCTTGCAATTCATAGCCGCCTATACAAAAAAATTCACAGGTTGCCCCGTAGTTATCCCCATCACTGGTGCATCTTATGTAGCCATTTTCTGATGGATTGAGCTTCCCACAGCGTCTAACTGGGAACAAAAGTCATTCAAATTACAGTTATCATAGAAATACAATGCATTATTTTTCACTGGTTTTAGAATCTTTAGAATACAAATAGCTATGTGGATAACGTATTTGCAATAACTTAGCGTCCTGGAACAAATTTGTGTTATGCTAGCGATGTCAGTGTACGGCCATGGGCAGCGTGGAGGCCCCGACCTGCGAGAGACCACCAGCAGCAGGTCGGGGCCATAAAAGGAGCGGCGGCCATGGGCAGCGTGGAGGCCCCGACCTGCGAGAGACCACCAGCAGCAGGTCGGGGCCATGGGCAGCGTGGAGGCCCCGACCTGCGAGAGACCACCAGCAGCAGGTCGGGGCCATAAAAGGAGCGGCGGCCATGGGCAGCGTGGCGGCCATGCCACTGCAAGGTACAGCGCGAGCTGGTGCAGGAGGGCGACGGCAGCGAAGAGGGCGACTGGATTGGACATCATCAAGATCCAGGTCACTGATTGGAGCGTGGGCAGGTACAGCAGGAGCGGCAAGGTCGGGACGAAGGAGCGGCGAGTGATCGTAGAGCGACGTGATCGGGGCCAGGAGAGGCGTGAGTTCGGGGCCAGAAGAGGCGAGGGCCCAGGGGCAGCACGGGCCAGTCCACAATACGATATGTGTGCGCACTATTGCCATGCAGCAGAGCAGGTCTCCAGTCGCCACTGGGTCAGGACCGAGTTCAGTCAAGCCCATGTGGTGGCTGGTGTGCAACGGCAACCACATATTAAAAAAATCCACGCACAGGAATCTTCCACCCTTTAATATGTAGTTCAGGACCTGGAATATTAGGTCCTTCATTGAAACACCTGTGAACTCATCCTTTTTTGGCGTTGAATCAAGTCATCCTCGTTTCGAGGGACTGCCTATGATGATGACCAATGCTTTGTCATGATTTCATAGACTTCTGTTTCTCAGTTTTGAAAGTAAATTAAAGTTTTGAATATTTGAAGTGCAATCATAAGAACGTAAGAAATAGGAGCAGGAGTAGGCCATATTGCCCCTTGAGCCTGCTCCGTATTCAATAAGATCATGGCTAATCTTTTACCTCGACTCCACTTTCCTGCCATATCCCTTGATTCCCTTTGTGTCCAAACATTTTAGCGCAATTCTGAGGGATCAGACAGATGAGCATTAAGCCAATGTCTTGCCTTCCTGTTCAGGTGGACGTAAAAGATTCCATGGCACTATCAAAAAGCGTAGAGGAGTTCTCCCAGTGTTCTGGCCAGTATTTATCAACACCGGCAAAACTGGTTATTTATTTTACTGTTTGTGCGACCTTGCCGTGTGCAAATTGACTGCTGCATTTTTCCCAAAAGACAATAGTGACCGCACTTTTAAAAAGCTATTCATTTGCCATGAAGTGTTTTGAGATGTCCTGAAGATGCAAAATGTGCAAGTTTTTTCTTTATTCTTTCTTTAATATCCTGGAAAGCTTGACAGAAAGCTGCTATTCATATTTCCACTTGGTTGATGCTGACTGGTTCTATTAGGAAGCTTAATAAAAAGAAGTAACCATCAAAAATGCATTTATTAAATGAACTTTGCTTTCAAATGAATTATAAAGGGAAATATATATTAAACATAAAGGGAACATGAGTCAATCCTCTAAAATAATGAAGGAACTTAACAATGCCGATTAAGTGTGTGCCATTTCTCTTCACCTCTGGCAAGCTATCAGTGCTGGACTCAATATAGGTCAGGTACCCAACCCCTTTATTAAAATGAGACTAAACTGAAAATCATGGCAACAGTCTTGGTAAAGATAAAAGGAGAGATTTTCTGTTTCAGCTGTGAGCTGGACTGAAGAAAGGCTGAAAAAAATAGATAGAGGTTGAAAAGGAGTTTTCAACTGAATGAAAGATTTTAGGAAGGTTATAGTGAATTTCCCGCTGATTGGAAAACCAGTAAAAGGGGCATAGACTAAAGATTATCACTAGAAGAACAACTTAGACTATTGATTGAAACATTTAAAACCAAACTTACGGTAATACATAAATACAAATTATCCCCAAAACCTAATTTCACAAATTCATTTTGATAAAACTTTAAGAAATGCTGAAAAAATCTTAACGAAAGCACAATATTAAAAAGGTTCATTGCTACCAAAAGAAATCCAAAGCCTGTACGACTTTAAGGGATCTACTCAAAATAGGCTTTGTAGGGGAAAAGTGCGATCACAGTGTATAAACTGGGACGTCAGATGTTTATTTGGATATTGTTGCATATAATCTGAAGGTTTAATCAGGCTACAACAAAAAATATGTGCAAGCTACCTAGCACGCAAAAAGTAACTGGATGGAAATCACGCGTGGATGCCAACTGTGTTTAAGGCTTCATCCCCCAATTTTGCGATCCTTGTCATCTGTACAATCAGTACATTAACCTGTTAGGTTGCAAGTACTTATCACATTTTCTAATAATCAAGTAGTGAAAATTACAGTGCCCCACAGTTAACCTACAATTACATTTTCAATACCTAGACAGGAGATAGATACTGGTATGACCATATCAGAAAATTTCATATTCCCCTGAAATTGCTGGCCACTATTGTGCAATCACCAATGGTTTACACTGACAGTAATTTCTAGATTATAATGTAGGATGCAAAATTAAATAAGTATCTTGGGCTTTGTCTTTGTAGAACCTTTCTTTGGAAGATTAAATGGGTGGGCAAAATTCATGATATGGTAGATTGTAATGGGTCTGTGGAAGGAACAGGCTTGATGGGCCAAATGGCATTTTCACATTTCATGCTTTTTTTGAGTTCTGAAAGGTGACATTGTAGTACAATTTTTTATATATAATAATTGAAGCCCATATTGGAGAAGATTCATCTATCTATTTTTAATGTATATGTGGTAACCCCTGGCCCGTTCTCCTCTGTGCACATGCAGGGTTTTAAATAGCTCCCTCAGCATTAATTGCTGCTCAACTGCCTAATTGGCCCCATAGCATTGGCCAGCACACTGTGCAGGCCAGAGCTCACAGAATTTGTACATACAGCTTGTAATAGCAATGTCGGGTGTTAACGAGCATACGAAAATGCTCTCAGAAACCTTTAGTAACCCATTGTTAACCGTTGAATAGCACACTCAACAGCAACTTCCAGATTTAGCAAATTGGTTACATTACAACAATGACAACACTTCAAAGTATTTAATTGTCTGTAAAGTGCTTTGGGACTTTGAGGTCGTGAAAGACATCATATCAATGCAAGTTCGTTCTTCTCTTTCTTTTATATAGCCTTGGCCAGTTACTTTTCTTGGCATATCATTTCCAATTTCTCAACACTCAGGAACCAATACAGCACTCATTGATCTCTGTGCTTATGCTTAAACCCTCACTTTAATTCATAAACAGCTATCTACCTGACTCTTAAAAATGTTAATTGACATATTATTTGTTTTTGCTGGGAACCTATTCCAGACATTCAGCTTGAAAAATTTTATATTAGATCTTCTAGATTTGTGCTCACGGGCCAAATTAAAGACCCTGGTTCAATCGCATTAATCACATCTTTCTGCAATAAAAATATAATGGTAACTATATTTCTGCACTTTTTTGACAGACATGTGTCTGTCCAGCCCCCCACCACCCCCATACTGCAGTTTTTTGACAGGCATGCGACAAGCTCTGCCCTGTCAAGCTGCACCGAATCATTCCCTCCATGTGGTGCCAAGAAGCAGGACCAGGGGCCCCGACTCTCTTCCACCGCTGGTTCACAAGGACTCACTAGGCCCAGACTCTCTCTCGCCCGCCGCCTCTCTTCCCCCCGCACCCCACCTCTCTATCCGCTGCTCCGATCCCTCTCGGGGGACCGAGGACAGTGGCCATAGGGCCGAGGGGGGGGAGAGGGCTGGGCGTGGGGGAAAGTCAGAGAGGCTGGGGGGCGGTGAAGTCAGAGAGGCTGGGGAGGGGAGAGGAGAAGAGGCTGGGTGAGGGAGACACGGATGGTGGGGGGTAGGTGGAGAGACACGGGGGGGGGGGTGCTTGGGGCGAGACAGGGGCGGGGCTTGGGGGGAGACATTGGCGGGGCTTGGGGGGGAGACAGGGGCGGGGCTTGGGGGGGAGACAGGGACGGGGCTTGGGGGGGGGGGAAGACAGGGGCGGGGCCTGGGGGGGAGACAGGGGCGGGGCCTGGGGGGGGAGACAGGAGCGGGGCCTGGGGAGGGAGACAAGGGCGGGGGCTGGGGAGGGAGACAGGGGCAGGGCCTGGGGGGGGGGGAAGACAGTGGCGGGGCCTGGGGGGGGAGACAGGGGCGGGGCCTGGGGGGGGGAGACAGAGGCGGGGCCTGGGGGGAGACAAGGGTGGGGGCTGGGGGGGGGGGGGGGAGGACAAGGGCGGGGGCTGGGGGGGAGACAGGGGCAGGGCCTGGGGGGGGGGGGGGGGAGACAGTGGCGGGGCCTGGGGGGGGGAGACAGGGGCGGGGCCGGGGGAGAGACAGGGGCTGGGCGGGGGAGAGACAGGGGTGGGGCGGGGGGGAGACAGGGGCGGGGGGGGGAGACCGGGGCGGGGCGGGGGGGAGACAGGGGCGGGGCGGGGGGGAGACAGGGGCGGGGCGGGGGGGAGACAGGGGCGGGGGAGACAGGGGCGGGGCGGGGGGAGACAGGGGCGGGGCGGGGGGAGACAGGGGCGGGGCTGGGGGAGACAGGGGCGGGGCGGGGGGGAGACGGGCGCGGCGGGTGGACTGGAGGAGGGGATGGGGGAGACACTGGTAGTGGGGAGGGGGGAGACACTGGTGGTGGGGGGGGGGGGAGACACTGGTGGTGGGGAGGGGGGGAGAGACGGGTGAGGGTGGAGGGGGAGATGGGTGAGGGGTGGAGGGGGAGACGGGTGAGGGGTGGAGGGGGAGACGGGTGAAGGGGAGACGGGTGACGGGTGACGGGTGACGGGTGACGGGTGACGGGTGACGGGTGACGGGTGACGGGTGACGGGTGAAGGGGGAGACGGGTGAAGGGGTGAAGGGGGAGACGGGTGAGGGGTGAAGGGAGAGACGGGTGAGGGGTGGATACCGTTTTGGATACTGTTGGGGGAGATGATTTACCAGGGGAAGGCACCAGCAGTCAGGTTCATGGCACCATGGGTGGCTCTGCTGCACAGAAGGGCGGGAAAAAGAGTGGGAGAGCTATAGTGATCGGGGACTCTATTGTAAGTGGAATAGATAGGAGTTTCTGCGGCAGCAATCGAGACTCCAGGATGGTATGTTGCCTCCCTGGTGCAAGGGTCAAGGATGTCTTGGAGCGGCTGCAGAGCATTTTGGAGAGGGAGGGTGAACAGCCAGTTGTCGTGGTACATGTAAGTACCAACGATATAGGTAAGAAGCGGGATGAGGTCCTACAAGCTGAATTTAGGAAGCTAGGAGTTAAATTAAAAAGTAGAACCTCAAAGGTAGTAATCTCTGGATTGCTACCAGTGCCATGTGCTAATCAGAGTAGAGGGAGCAGGATAGTTAGAATAAACACATGGCTTGAGCAGTGGTGCAAGAGGGAGGGATTCAAATTTCTGGGACATTGGAACCAGTTCTGGGGGAAGTGGGACCTGTACAAAAAGGGACGGTCTGCACTTGGGCAGGACTGGAACTGATGTCCGAGGGGTAACATTTGCGAATGCAGTTCGGGAGTGTTTAAACTAATATGGCAGGGAGATGGGAACCTATGCAGCGAGACAGGGCGAAGTAATATAGAGTCCGAAACAGATGGTAGAAAAGTAAAAAGCAATAGTGGAAGGCCGAGTAAACAAAGGCAAGAAACAAAAAGGGCCACACTACATCATAATTCTAAAACGACAAAGGATGTTAAAAAAACAAGCCTGAAGGCTTTGTGTCTTAATGCAAGGAGTATCCGTAATAAGGTGGATGATTATCTATGCAAATAGATGTTAACAGATATGATGTGATTGGGATTACAGAGACGTGGCTCCAGGATGATCAGGGCTGGGAACTCAACATCCATGGGTATTCAACATTCAGGAAGGATAGAATAAAAAGAAAAGGAGGTGGGGTGGCATTGCTGGTTAAAGAGGAGATTAATGCAATAATTAGGAAGGACATTAGCTTGGATGATGTGGAATCTATATGGGTAGAGCTGCAGAACATCAAAGGGCAAAAAACGTTAGTGGGAGTTGTGTACAGACCTCCAAACAGTAGTAGTGATGTTGGGGAGGGCATCAAACAGGAAATTAGGGGTGCATGCAATAAAGGTGCAGCAGTTACCATGGGTGACTTTAATATGCATAGAGATTGGGCTAGCCAAACTGGAAGCAATACGGTGGCGGAGGATTTTCTGGAGTACATAAGGGATAGTTTTCGAGACCAATATGTCGAGGAACCAACTAGGGGGGAGGTCATCTTAGACTGGGTGTTGTGTAATGAGAGAGGATTAATTAGCAATCTCGTTGTGCGAGGCCCCTTGGGGAATATGGTGGAATTCTGCATTAGGATGGAGAATGAAACAGTTAATTCAGAGACCATGGTCCAGAACTTAAAGAAGGGTAACTTTGAAGGTATGAGGCGTGAATTGGCTAGGATAGATTGGCGAATGATACTTAAGGGGTTGACAATGGATGGGCAATGGCAGAAATTTAGAGACCGCATGGATGAACTACAACAATTGTACATCCCTGTCTGGCGTAAAAATAAAAAAGGGAAGGTGGCTCAACCGTGGCTATCAAGGGAAGTCAGGGATAGTATTAAAGCCAAGGAAGTGGCATACAAATTGGCCAGAAATAGCAGTGAACCCGGGGACTGGGAGAAATTTAGAACTCAGCAGAGGAGGACAAAGGGTTTGATTAGGGCAGGGAAAATGGAGTACGAGAAGAAGCTTGCAGGGAACATTAAGATGGACTGCAAAAGTTTCTATAGATATGTAAAGAGAAAAAGGTTAGTAAAGACAAACGTAGGTCCCCTGCAGTCAGACTCAGGGGAAGTCATAACGGGGAACAAAGAAATGGCTGACCAATTGAACAAGTACTTTGGTTCGGTATTCACTAAGGAGGACACAAACAACCTTCCGGATATAAAAGGGGTCAGAGGGTCTAGTAAGAAGGAGGAACTGAAGGAAATCCTTATTAGTCAGGAAATTATGTTGGGGGAAATTGATGGGATTGAAGGCCGATAAATTCGCAGAGCCTGATGGTCTGCATCCCAGAGTACTTAAGGAGGTGGCCTTGGAAATAGCGGATGCATTGACAGTCATTTTGCAACATTCCATAGACTCTGGATCAGTTCCTATGGAGTGGAGGGTAGCCAATGTAACCCCACTTTTTAAAAAAGGAGGGAGAGAAAATAGGGAATTATAGACCGGTCAGCCTGACATCGGTAGTGGGTAAAATGATGGAATCAATTATTAAGGATGTCATAGCAGTGCATTTGGAAAGAGGTGACATGTGAAAGGGAAATCATGCTTGACAAATCTTCTGGAATTTTTTGAGGATGTTTCCAGTAGAGTGGACAAGGGAGAACCAGCTGATGTGATGTATTTGGACTTTCAGAAGGCTTTCGACAAGGTCCCACACAAGAGATTAATGTGCAAAGTTAAAGCACATGGGATTGGGGGTAGTGTGCTGACATGAATTGAGAACTGGTTGGCAGACAGGAAGAAAAGAGTAGGAGTAAATGGGTACTTTTCAGAATGGCAGGCAGTGACTAGTGGGGTACCGCAAGGTACCACAGAAAGTTGTTGAGGCCAATTCACTAAATATATTCAAAAAGGAGTTAGATGAGGTCCTTACTACTAGGGGGATCAAGGGGTATGGCGAGAAAGCAGGAATGGGGTACTGAAGTTGAATGTTCAGCCATGAACTCATTGAATGGCGGTGCAGGCTAGAAGGGCCGAATGGCCGACTCCTGCACCTATTTTCTATGTTTCTATGTTCTGTGCTGGGGCCCCAGCTGTTTACACTGTACATTAATGATTTAGACGAGGGGATTAAATGCAGTATCTCCAAATTTGCGGATGACACTAAGTTGGGTGGCAGTGTGAGCTGCGAGGAGGTTGCTATGAGGCTGCAGAGCGACTTGGATAGGTTAGGTGAGTGGGCAAATGCATGGCAGATGAAGTATAATGTGGATAAATGTGAGGTTATCTACTTTGGTGGTAAAAACAGAGAGACAGACTATTATCTGAATGGTGACAGATTAGGAAAAGGGGAGGTGCAACGAGACCTGGGTGTCATGGTACATCAGTCATTGAAGGTTGGCATGCAGGTACAGCAGGCGGTTAAGAAAGCAAATGGCATGTTGACCTTCATAGCGAGGGGATTTGAGTACAGGGGCAGGGAGGTGTTACTACAGTTGTACAGGGCCTTGGTGAGGCCACACCTGGAGTATTGTGTACAGTTTTGGTCTCCTAACTTGAGGAAGGACATTCTTGCTGTTGAGGGAGTGCAGCGAAGGTTCACCAGACTGATTTCCGGGATGGCAGGACTGACATATCAAGAAAGACTGGATCAACTGGGCTTGTATTCACTGGAGTTCAGAAGAATGAGAGGGGATCTCATAGAAATGTTCAAAATTCTGACGGGTTTAGACAGGTTAGATGCAGGAAGAATGTTCCCAATGTTGGGGAAGTCCAGAACCAAGGGTCACAGTCTAAGGATAAAGGGTAAGCCATTTAGGACCGAGATGAGAAGAAATTTCTTTACCCAGAGAGTGGTGAATCTGTGGAATTCTCTACCACAGAAAGTTGTTGAGGCCAATTCACTAAATATATTCAAAAAGGAGTTAGATGTAGTCCTTACTACTAGGGGGATCAAGGGGTATGGCAAGAAAGCAGGAATGGGGTACTGAAGTTGCATGTTCAGCCATGAACTCATTGAATGTTGGTGCAGGCTCGAAAGGCCGAAAGGCCTACTCCTGCACCTATTTTCTATGTTTCTATGGAGGGGGAGAGACGGGTGGGGGTGGAGGGGGAGAGACGGGCGGGGAGACACGGGTGGGGGGCGCGGCGAGAGACACGGATGGGGGGCTAGTGACACGGGTGCGGTGGAGGGGGGGTGGAAACACGAGTGGGGGATGTGGGCGGGAGAGAGAGTCACCGGTGGGAGGGGGGGGGGGGGGAAGAGACACGGGTGAGGGGGCGGGGGTGGGGGAGACACAGGTGAGGGGGGGGGGGGGAAGAGACACGGGTGGGGGAGAGAGACACGGGTGGGGGGGGCGAGAGATACAGGTGGCGGGGGGTCGAGAGACATGGGTTGGGGGGGGGGGCGAGAGACACGGGTGGGGGGGGGCGAGAGACATGGGTGGGGAGTGGCGAGAGACACGGGTGGGTGATGTGGGGGGGAGAGACACGGGTGGGGGATGTGGGGGGGAGAGACACGGGTGGGGGATGTGGGGGGGAGAGACACAGGTGGGGGATGTGGGGGGGAGAGACACGGGTGGGGGATGTCGGGGGGAGAGACACGGGTGGGGGATGTGGGGGGGAGAGACATGGGTGCGGGTGAGAATGAAGGGGAGAGAGGGAACTCAGGGAAGATGGATCACATTTTTCCAACCCCCTAGAAGGGACATCGTTGGAATAGATGATATCCAGAAGTCTCGACACTGTCACTATTCACTTCATACCCAATAAACCAGTTAACAATCCGTACACAATGTCTGCTCCATCTATGGTGGTGTGATGGGGGGGGGGCGGAATGCACTTTCGCTGAAGTAAGGCAATTTGGCTGGGGGAGGCATGCACGGACTGGGTTAAGGCAGTTCGGCTCGGGAGGGATGTACTTCGACTAGGGTGAGGCACTTCGGCTGGGGGAGGCATACACTTGGACTGGGGTACAGGACTTTGGCTGACCCTTGCTGTCTTTTCTGAGGAGCTCGGTCCTCTGTCACTTCAGTAAGTCAAAGTGGATCGAGTTACAATTTGCCAAGTCAGTGAGACCTTGGGATGAGTGGTTCCGGTTACACATTCCTGTGAAACTTCAGGGTGTGGCTTATCTTCCAAGAGGACCAATCATAAACAAAGGGTGGAGCATGGTGGCCATTTTTGCAGTACAAATAAGCATGTCCTTAAAACACTTGCATCTTGCCTTTTATCATTCTCTTTTCTTCAATTAATAACGAGTTGGGGTCTGTGAGTTGCTCTTCATAACCCAAGACCTTGAATCATCTTTGCAAATCTTTCTCATCCTTCCCAATACAGTAATGTACTGTTGAAGATCGAGAGCCTAAATTGCATGTACGGTTGCAAAAATGAGCTTACCAATGACCTTATTTCAACTTCGTTAGATGCCCATGAGATTTCAATGACATGTTTGAGTGCTGGATGTATAGAGCATTTTAACAAGCCTCGATGAGCATTTTTTGTAAATTACAATGGCTTATTTTGCAAAGAATGGATTACATTGCGTTCATCGACACCCCAGAGACCAAAACATAATGATGATTTTTAGTATTAAAATCAAACGACTATAGTTACCAAGATCAGAAGTCATCTTGGATGCTTACTCTTGCCAAAAGCTACAAATTTCAGAAAAAAACCCACTCTGTCTCAATGTTATTCTTTTTGAGGTGCATTTAACATTGATGATTTAATTCATACTGACAATAGCTGTTCAATCAATAAGCATTGCTGAATTTACCTGACACAATTCAAATGATTTCAGTACGAATAAAACATGAAAGTGGGACTTCCTGATCCTTCTGTATTTTGGGGTTTTAAGCATAAGGTGCAAGTAAAGGAAATTCATGGTATCAAAAACCTGCTTAAAAATCACTAAATTTAATATAGCATATTATGGCCTAGCCGAAAATGGTAATTTTACACCAAAATTACGCTGCGCTACCGTTTTTAGGACTAACTTTCGGCCTTTACGTCTGCGCCATCAGTAAAGTTGGCGTTGCACGAAGATTTCGACAACTTTAGTCATACTTACCGCTGCTGGCAGGGCTGCACCGATAGGCTTGACCCTGTCGGTACTCTGGGCGCAGTGTACGGGTCGGGAGAGTGCTGAAAGTACAACGGTAACGCAATCCGTGGTGTTGCACGCCATTTCACATCGGCACACCTCTCCCTGGCAGTACTTGAAAACGTTGCCGCAAAGAGGATCCCGCCGACTGAGTTTTCGCCGCAGAGGGTCAAATCGCGGAGAAAACCCGGTCGCAAAATCGGCGAAAATCCAGCCCGTATACACGTTTACATGAGGCTTGATTTATTGCCTGTTCCTTGTCCATGAGCAGAAAATCTAGATAGTGTTACTTGTTTGACAGGCAGTGAATGAATTATTGAAACTATGTGGCATGAATTAGCATAGCTCCACGATTTCAAAATTTTAATTGTCAAATTAAAAATCTATATTTTCTTATTTATAACAAAATGGAAATAATGTTTCCCCACATACTCTGATATGAAGCACATGGCTTATAAATCCTTCAATATAACTTGCTCTTCGACATGATTCTTAGATACATGTTATGGGCAGGGTCTTCTAGAAATCACTGAAATCATGGGCCCAAATTTTCCCAGGAGTTGCTCCGTTTTTTTTGGAGCAACTTGATTTTTCTGGAGTATCTTAAAAATCCCCATTCTGCACATTTAATTTGTGCCAGTGCAAGTGAGTTAGTTAGGATTTTTTTTAGTTTAGTTTTTTTTTTCCAAAAGGGGGCGTTACCAGCCACCTATGCCCATTTTGGCCATTTAAGCCAGTTTGCACAGCTAATAGTTGTTCCAAACTAATTAGGCCAGCGTATGTGGCCACTTGTGGCCGCACAGAAAACTCTTGCGGAGAGTTAAGAAATCAGCGCAGGTAACCAGAGATGGCGGGGGGTGGGGGGGGGGAAGAAGGGAAGTGAGAGAACCTTGCAAAGCACTAAACACCTTCACAACATTCAAGAAGCATAAAAACCATCAATAATAAATAAAAAATAAAACTTAAGTCCTACTTTCCTAACTCGGCCTGGGAAGTCAGTGGGTCGACTCCAACTCCTCTACGACTCCGACTCTCTCTCTCGAGGATTCTCCGAGGACTTCTCTCCGACGACTTCCAGGACTTCTCTCCGACGACGTCTCTCCCCGAGGACTCTCCGGCTGGGGGCAGGAGCTACTGAAGCATGCGCGAAACCTCCAGTGCGCATGCGTTGAGCTGCCGGCACTGTTTTTCGCCCAGGGCCCTAGCTCCGCCCCCTAATGGACAGACCACGTCGTGCCAAACCATGGGAGAAGCCACAGAACGGCAGAATCCGGGGAGATCGTTTTGGCGCCATTTTCACCCTCGGAAGTCGGTGCATCTCCGATGAGTGTGCCGAAAAAAACGGGCGGGCCAAATTTGGGCCCATATAAGTAGATTTTTACCCAAATCTCAATTTATTTCTGTTCTATTACTGTATTGGTAGTGATGCCCCTCTAGTTATATGGAAAAATCCCACTCTCAAGACTTGAGCACACAATCTAGGTTGACACTTCAGTGCAGTATTGAGGGAGTTCTGCATTGTTGGAGGTGCCATCTTTTGGATGAGATGTTAAACCGAGGCCCTGTCTGCCCACTCAGGTAGATGTAAAAGAGCTCATGGCACTATTTTTAAGAAGAGCAGCGGAGTTTTCCCTGATGTCCTGGCCAATATTTATCTTTGAATCAACATCACTAAAACAGATTATCTCAGTGCTGTTTTCGGGACTTTGCTGTCCGTAAATTGGCTGCCGTATTTCCCTAAATTATAACATTGACGACATTTCAAAAGCACTTCATTGACTGTAAAGATGAAAAGGAATTTATATTCTTCAACTAAAAGCTACCAGTGATATGTCGATTAACTAATGCAAAAAGTAAATGGGATTGAAAGTTACCAAAATAAACATGGATCTAGATATTCAAATACTCCATGGTGCACAATGGATCCTGTCCTGCTGCAACCAAAGAAATAGCACCTGTGGAAAACAACTAGCCCGGACTTAAACTGGAGATGTGGGGTGTGGGGATGAATATTCTGGCGTTTCGCTTGTTTTTGTGTGGAAGTGGAAGTGGAAGTGGAAGTGGATGGGGGGGGGGGCGGGGGGGTGGGGGAAAGAGAATTGAAAAGTACATTTTGCAGAACATTCCCTCGGAAGGTTAAATAAGTGGGGTGCAGGTCCAATACAGGACGAACCATACATTGTGGAAAAACAAAAGCTGTGTCCAAAGGCCTTTTCTTTAGACATTTTTTTGGTTGATACAATCAGTTGAGGATAAGTAAGCTTTGCCGTGCAAACAATTCATATCCAATGTAAAGTCAAGCTTGGAGTTAATCTTGTTTATGATTTGATATAAATATAAAATAAATATCTTGTGTATAATCATTATATAATGTTCCTACATAGAACTGTAAGAGACCACTGTGCTCTCTGCAGGGCACAGGTCCAGTCTCAGCTGAGCAGCAAGTGCTGAATGGTGGGTATGTACCTCTCCACGGGGGTGGGAGGAACGACAGAGTGGATCACTTTGGGGCACACTCGCACAAGGCAGTTACAGAGATTGGCAGAGATTTCACAGCATGCTAACTCCCCACTTACTTGGCCAGGAATGATGGGAGACCTAAAACAACAAAAAGATGGAAATGGAAATAATAACTGGAGTCCCAAGTATTGATTTCTGCTTAGTAAGGCTTAGTGAGATATGACAAGTTCATTATTATTCTTTCAGAAATTGAATCCAAGCTTCAAGATTGCAACTTAAATCATAATAGACTATTCAAACAAGAAAAATTAAACTTAAAAATGAAACTGTTTGGCAAAGCATGTCAAACCAAAAAAAAAACAACACACTGCAGGTAGGCAGGAGCTGATTTCTGTGTCCAGATCATCCGAACAGTGAATTATCGATCGCAGCAAGAGTCTCACAGAGAAGCTAGGTGTTTCTGCATAACAGCGAGGGGGAATTATTCTGAGCTGCTCCCCTGCATCTCCATTCAGATTGGTATTGGCAGAAACACAGGGACCATTCATTTGCTGGCCTTTTCCAGTTAGTGGAAAGCATAGGGAGCCACAGGTAAGGGAAGGTTAGAAAATTGCTGCAAAAATTTAGGGCTCAATTTTCCCCGGTGATTTGTGGCATTTTTTTGGCACACACCACTTTTTTTGGCATAAGTTTAAAAAAAATCAAAGTTTCTCCAAGGAATCTGTGCCAGCGTAACTGAGTTAGTTACGATTTTTTTTAACATTAGTTTTTTTTGCGTCATGGGGGCATAACCCGATGTCTGCGGCAGTTTTTGTCAACTATGGAAGTTTACCCCAAGAAATCTCTCCGAGGTCGGCGTATCTGTCCACTGCCGAAAAACCTGGTGAGTTAAGAAAAAGTAGCGCACATTGAAAAATCGGTGCAGAAAGACAATATTGTTTTTCAGTGACGTTTTGGAGGGTGTGAAGAAGATTAATTTTTTTTAACCTTATAACACAGTAAATGGAAGTTTGATGGAATTTCGTAACTTTTCACATTCTTTCAACTGACACGCCACCACCGAACATCTGCAAACAGGGCTCGGGGTTCGGAACGTTTGGCTGGCAGAATCGGTCCTGCGCTCGGTCACAGGGGCTTGGGGCTCGGCTACAAAAGAAGCCTGGGGGGGGGGGGGGGAGGGTTGGAGGGCTGTGGAAGGCATCACAAGCCTGCCCTACACATCAAATGTAGCCTGGTTGGTTTTGGGAGGGGGAGGGGGGTGTCCCCGATCACTGCGCCTGCTCAGACCTGGGTGTGGTCCATACAGACCTGTGGGGACAGAGAACAAGGAACCTTGTCCGCCTATCTGCCATTTTGAGCTTCTTGCAAAGGTAACATTTAAGCATGGGGGCAATGCTGATTGTCATACCTTACATAAGAACATAAGAAATAAGAACAGGAGTAGGCCAGACGGCCCCTCGAGCCTGCTCCGCCATTCAATAAGATCATGGCTGATCTGATCATAGGCTCAACTCCACTTCCCTACCCGATACCCATAACCCCATATCCCCTTATCGTTTAAGAAACTGCAAGCCTTTTGCACCATGGTGCTGCGGAGGCGACAATTGATTCAACATCATCACATGTAGGGTGATGGGCAGGAGGCCTTACCCACGTCGGATATATCAAGACACCTGCACCTGAAAACTGTGTCAGAAAGCTACATTTCCACAAAGAGGTTGTAACTGAGCTCTGTGAGTTGGTAAAACCAGACCTGCAACCTAGAAGCGTCAGGGTTGCTTTGTCAGTTGAAGTGAAGGTTACAGCTGCACTTTCATTCTGTGCATTCGGATCCTTCCAAGCTACAACTGGGCACCATTTCTCAACATGTAACACATGTCTGCATTCGGCAGGTGACTGCTGCACTATATGCTCGGAGGAATGACTACATAAAGTTCCCCATGACCTCCCAAGCAATGCGTGACAGGGCTGTGGGCTTCTCCAGGATTGCTGGCTTCCCCCAAGGTACAGGGCTGCATTGATTGTGCCCACATTGCCTTGCGAGCACCTTCGGAGGATTCCGCGATGTACAGGAACAGAAAACGTTTCCACTCCATTAATGTACAACTTGTGTGTGACGACATGCATCGCATCATATCAGTTGATGCAAGATACCCTGGGAGCACCCATGATGCATTCATCCTACACGAGAGCGTTTTATCTGCCATGTTTCGGCAGCAGGCAGAAGGGCACAGCTGGCTACTGGGAGACAAAGAGTACGGCCTCGCCGCCTGGCTCATGTCGCCTCTATACATAACCCAGGCGGAAGCTGACCGGGAATACAACATGTCGCACACGCAGCATAATAGCGGACCATTGGCATCTTGGAACAGCGTTTCCGACGCCTGGACCATTCCGGAGGCTACTTGCAACACTCCCCTGAGATTGTCGGTCAGTTCACTGTTGTGTGCTGCATGCTGCATAACTTAGCCATCATGAGGCAGCAGCAGCTGGTAGGAGAAGACCCACCTGAGGTGAGAGTGGCTGATGATGAGGAGGAAGATGATGACGAGGAGGAAGATGCAGATAATGAGGACGGTGACGAGGACGAGGACGAGGAAGCCATGCAACTACCTGAATCTGGAGCATGACAATGGAGAAGGGCGGGCTGTCATGGCCCTTTAACGATTGCTCGAGCCTTGTGCCAGCAGCTCATCCGTGAACGCTCTGCTGCCTGAAGGCTCAGCGGCAACTATCCCACATGGACCATGTTTACTGTTTGGACCTGTTCCGTAATGTTGTGTTGTGTTACTGGAAGAAATTATGGAAATGATTCTTGTTTACTTGAAAAGTTGTGTTAATAATCAAACAAATGATGGAAATGATTCAATAATAATGGAACAAATAATGTAAATGACAGTTAGAATTTAAAATATATTTTATTCAAAAGTTTAACAAATATTTGTTTGTACTTAACTTAACTTTAATACACATATTCTTGTATCAAACTTAAAAGGTTTCACTTAAGATCACTTACAAACTTTATGATCACTCACTAACTTGTAAATGTACATAACTTACAAAAAACTTAATTTGAGAACAAGTTACAACAGCAACAATAACAGCAGCAGCAAAGGAAAGCTGCACCATCTCTCCTCTACCTTATTCTAAGACTGCCCGCCGCGCTTGGTCTTGGTGACTCCACAAGCCCTGCCCACAGGCAGTGGCACAGCGTTTCTCGGGTTGGTACCAAGCTTATTCTTTTGAGCATCTCGGGTAATGTGCACTTGTTGATGCGGGGGGGGGGGGGGGGGGGGGGGGGGGGAGGGGGGAGGGGGGCAGGCGGTAATATGGAAGGCCCGGCTTGGGCCTCTTCAGAGGCTGGTCTGGGGATTGGAGTGGGAGTAGCAGTTGATTCTGCCAATGGGCACGGGGTCTGGGCATGTTACCTTATTGCACCAGCGAACTCCAAATTTCGCTTCCTCATGTGCCCTGACATTGTGTCAACTACCTACAACATTACATCCCTCGCGTTCACTGAGAATGTTTGAACTAACTGCGGCATTTCCTCCCTCATGTTCAGACAGCGCATCAGCTACCTATGACATTCCCTCCCTCATGTGCACCAACATGTTTTCAGCTGACTGAGATATTCCTTCCCTCATGCTCACAGACAGCCTTCCCATTTCTCGTGAGAGTGCTGTTACTTCTCCCGACAGTCCCGATACCTCATCACCCACCCCACTGATGGTGTCCAGGAGTGATCGCATAAGGTCAATGCTTTCCGCACTCATTGCCATCATCTGAACCACATCTATTAGATCCTGCACCTCAGGAGAGCACGGTCGAGCTCTCTTTCCCCTCCTCACCCTGGGTGTGGCTCGTAGCATCCTAGTGCGACCCGCAGCCTCGGACGGTGGGGCCCTGGGTGTGCCTCGCTGCATCCCACTGGAACCCGCAGCCTCGCATGGTGGGAAACCATGAAATGTCCCACCAACACTCAATCCACTACTCAGGGAAGAGGCTGGCATGTCAATGGGCAACACCTGCACCTCCTCCAAAGTGAGTACAACAGTGGGGACTTCATCCATCCCCTCGCCATCACCCCCATGTTCTTGGTCTGGAATGTGGGATTGGAAGATGTTCTCCTCTTCAGGCTTGTCGTCATCTGAATCTTCTGCATCAAATTCTGCAAAATATAACAGAACAGACAAATGGTTAGCAGCAGAGGAGGGGGCAAGGTGGGTGGCCTGTGTAGGCTCACACAGCACAGACAGCGGGCTGATTTGAATGACCACGATGAATGATCGCACACTGCATCAACCGAAGCGTAGCTGACGGAGACATCCCCATGAACTTGAAGCATGGCTAGCCCGTGCAGTACTTAACATTTAGCAAAGCCAGAATGTGGAATTTGCAGGACTTACCCTCTCTCTCAGAGTGTGGGCCCAGCTTGTGCAGTGGTGGTTGCTTTTCTCCAGGCAGGACCCATCAAAGCAGCGACCCTCTCTTCCAAGGGTGTCAGTGGCTGCAGATTTGGCGGGCCTCCTCCTGTTCGAGTTCTTTCTCATTTGTTGTGTGCCACCTTCCTGGCAAAGATGAAAATATAACTTTTTAGAGAGGGTGTCTTTCTGCTGGGTGGGACATATACAGTTGGTCACATTTACAATTGCAATTGCATTGAATTGAATTGAATAAATGAAAATATTACTTACACTAACTACTTGACCAAGGTCCTGCCACTTCTTTTTGCACTGGCCTCCGGACCTCGGGGTGGTCACCATTGCACAGTAATCTTCTGCAAGTTGGTTCCAGCGTTTCTTCAATTCTTTTGGTGGAACTTTTATGTGACCTCTGCTGGTGTCCAGCTCCTGCCATCTGCCCTCAATCACAGTAACTAGTGCCTCCACTTCATCCTGTAAGAAATTCTTGGTCCTGGTGCCGCGTTGCATCTTGTATTGCAGTTCCAATTTTTCCAATGATAATTACAGTTCTCTCACAGCACTCAACATTCCCACACACACAACTGGCTCTTTAAAACTGGCCGATTGCAGACGAGGAGCTGTTCTGCGCATGCGCACCCATAGGAATCACATCAAAAACATCCTTTTTTCCCCGCACATGCGCAGAAGGGGCAGCATCGTTTTTTCATCGCAACCAGTAGGCTCCACCCCCCCCCCCCCCCCCCGAGGCTACTGGACAGGTTGTGAGCACCAATTTTGGAAAAGAGAGCAGGGAAAATTGCCACATTTATTTTTGGAGTAGTTCTGGCCTAGTAACTCTGGGAAACGACTTTGGGCAAAATTGAGCCCTTAATTTTGACTGCTTTCATTTTTGAGATTAACTTTTTCTATATGGGCCTCAGCTTTTCTCTTTGGTTACTAGAGTGAAAAACATCCTGGATTGGTAAAAATAAATACACAAAATGTATTTTGTTTGTAAATTACAACAACTTGCATTTCCAAAGCACCTTTAATGTAGTAAAATGTCCCAAGGCATTTCACAGGGATATATTCAGAAAAAAATTTGACACCGAGCCACGAGATATTAGGACAGGTGACCAAAAGTTTTAACAAAGAGGTAGATTTTAAAAAGCGTCTGAAATGAGGAGAGAGGGGGCAAGAGGAGAGGTATAGGGAGGTAATTCCAGAGTTTAGGGCCTAGGTAGCTGAAGGCATGGCCACCAATGGTGAGGCGAAGCACAAGAGGCCAGAATTTGAGGAATGTAGCGATCAGTATGAAGACATGTTACAAATGCCTAAATTGATTCCTTTCAAGACGATAAAACAATTATCACCTCAAAAGAGGCAGCTATGGTTATGAAAGAATAAAAATAGAAAATAAGGCATAATGTTTGTGCTATATTTTATTTATGACACAATGACCCTCAATTATTATACAATGCATGTGCAATTATCAAAAAGACTTACCCTGCACTTTAATTGTAAACTTGCATGAAGCCTTGTTTCCAGCCCTGTCAAAAACAGTGTACTGAATTTTATGTTGACCCTCAGGAAATTCTGAGCGAGGAGGGGGGCCTTTTAATATAACGCTAAAACATAAAAAAATCTGCTGTTAATACTGAACCTCGTTGCATTTTACCACAACATATTCAAATTCAACTTAATTAAAAGGGAAAGATACAGCAGTAGCAGTTTGTTGAGGTAATATGTTCATTAACTCAAGGCTGGCAGTGTGCAAAATACTCAAAAAAAAACAACATTGCTGTTATCAATCTGGAATCTGCACTGGGTAAGCTGTAGTAGTAGAGTAGCACTCAAATTGCTGCTTTGAGGGATTCCTCTTGCATATGGCCAGTGCAGCCCCTCTTAAAATTTGTAGCCTAGTGTGGAACCATTAGGTTGGAATAAAAAGGTTGTTCAAGGTTTTTACCAGAGCATGCATTATTTTAAATCAAGGCTTCATTTTACAGTTTGCTACCTCCACTTTGTGGATGATGCAATGGGGACTTTTTTCCAATGGTCACTGTATTTGGACTGTGCAATAATCAATGCCATGTACAGTTTAGAGAATTGAATGTGTTGAAATAGGAGATGCTAATCAAAAATAAAGCAATGAGACGTCATGAGGTCCTTAATGCTGAGGACTCCCAGGGCCACTCTCTCCTGACTGTATACCACTGTGCCACCGGTAGGAAAATAACAAAACTACAATGGAAGTTATCAGGGTGAGAAATTATAAGAATAAGAAATAGGAACAGGAGTAGGCCATACAATCCCTTGAGTTTGCTCTGCCATTCAATAAGATCATGGCTGATCTGATTATGGACTTAGCTCCACTTCCTCGCCCGCTCCCCATAACCCCTGATCGTTCAAGAAACTGTCTATTTCTGTCTTAAATTTATTCAATGTCCCAGCTTCCACAGCTCTCGGAGGCAGCAAATTCCACAGATTTACAACCCTCTGAGAGAAGAAATTCCTCCTCATCTCAGTTTTAAATGGGCGGCCCCTTATTCTAAGATCATGCCCTCTATAGTTCTAGTCTCCCCTATCAGTGGAAACATCCTCTCTGCATCCAACTTGTCAAGACCCCTCATAATCTTATACATTTCGAATAAGATCATCTCTCATTCTTCTGAACTCCAATGAGTAGAAGCCCAACCTACTCAACGTTTCCTCATAAGTCAACCTCCTCATCCCCAGAATCAACCTAGTGAACCTTTTCTGAACTGCCTCCAAAGCAAGTATATCCTTTCGTAAATATGGAAACCAAAACTGCATGCAGTATTCCAGGTGTGGCCTCACCAATACCCTGTATAGCTGTAGCAAGACTTCCCTGCTTTTATACTACATCCCCTTTGTAATAAAGGCCAAGATACCATTGGCCTTCCTGATCACTTGCTGTACCTGCATACTATCCTTTTGTGTTTCATGCACAAGTACCCCCAGGTCCCTATACTGTGGCACTTTGCAATCTTTCTCCATTTAAATAATAACTTGCTGTTTGATTTTTTTTCTGCCAAAGTGCATGACCTCACATTTTCCAACATTATACTCCATCTGCCAAATTTTTGCCCACTCACTTAGCCTGTCTATGTCCTTTTGCAGATTTTTTTGTGTCCTCACACATTGCTTTTCCTCCTCCATCTTTGTATCATCAGCAAACTTGTCTACATTACACTCAGTCCCTTCTTCCAAGTCGTTAATATAGATTGTAAATAGTTGGGGTCCCAGCACTGATCCCTGTGGCACCCCATTACTGGTTGCCAACCAGAGAATAAACCATTCATCCCAACTCTCTGTTCTCTGTTAGTTAGCCAATCCTCTATCCATGCTAATATATTACCCCCAACCCCGTGAACTTTTATCTTGTGCACTGTGAATTTTTGGTACTTAAGTTAATTACTTGCGACTTTGCATTGGTTATATTTTTAATATCATCCTCCATATTAATTTACGGAAGCAATATGCACTTCCCCATTCAATACAGATTAAAACATGCTTTGTTTACAGCAGCAACTGAAAATGAATCCTTGGTGAAAATGAATCCCTGCTAGTTTTCAACTGAATAATGAATCCCCACAGCTTCTAATCTAATACTGAAAAGTGTATCTGCCAATAATACACTATAAATTATTCATCAACTTTAAAGATGACTAATTTTATAGATACCATTCTGAATCATAATGCACTGAAGATTTTAGATTGATCTATCATTATGCATGAAAGGAGCTAACAGCTCCAGGTAACCAGTCTCCTAACAAAAGATTTAATTAGAGATACCTGTATTGTGCAGTGTAAATGATTATCAGTCATATGGTTCTTTCATGTTCATATTAAACCCTGCTCTTATTTCTTAAGAAAACAGTATCATCCAGGACACTAGAATGTTTGCTACTCAACAAACTATCAGATGTAATAATCTATTATTTCTGTTTAGAACCCTCTCTTCCTGACAGTTAACCCTGGTCTAACATTATAACCTTCTGAAACACATTCTCTTCTGATCATGTAAGGATCCCAAAATTTAACAGAGGAGCCACAACTGTTATGTTGATACTGAATGCCAGAAGTAAACCAAAGGTTTTTCAAGATATTGCTAATACCCCATTAGGTTTTATAGTTGTTTGCATCAAAGCATCCTTAGGCTGTTGGTTTGTTTCCAGCTCGAAGGACAAGACAAGTGTACAGTTTTTGGCACTCCATTACAGAAAGAAAATTAAAGCCATAGATAATGTACAATGTAGATTCAGCAAGATGATACTGGGGCTATTTCCTCTGGAGCAAGGCGGCCAAGAGGAGATTTAAAATGATGAAAGGTTTTGATAGAGTGAATAGGGAATGACTATTTCCTCTATTTGGAGAATCAGAGGTCACCAATTTAAAATAGTCACGAAAACAACAACGTTAGAAGAAAGCCATTTGCACAATAGGTTGCTGGAGTATGAGATACATTGCCACAGGAAGTGGTTGAGACAGAGGTTACTGGGCCTTTTAGTGGAAAATTGGACAAATATTTGAAGTAGAGGAAGATACTAGACTATGGGTAAAAGCAGATCAGTGGGATTAGTTTAGAATTGCTCTAACTAAGAGCTGGCACAGACACAATGGTCGAGTGACCTCCTTCTATGCTGCAAACATTTCTGGTTCTGTGGAGAGATTATCAGTGCTGTTGGTGGAATGATTTCTACATTTATTTTATCCACCATTAGCATCGAGGTTATATAGTGCACGTCAAATGCAAAAATCAGTTCCTTGTACTCTACTCAAAAATATGCTTTGAATCCTTCCTCAGAAAATTACCCTCTAGTATGGCATTTCCATTTTCCCCAAATCGATTCTGTAGTCAATTTAGTTTGATTATGGACAGTTTTATTTTGTGAATTTACACTTGCTCGGAATTGATTGCAGGCTAACCAAACTCATTTTATTATGACCATTACAGCACATTTTCATTCCATCAATCTGGGCTAGATTAAGACCCAGAAATGATTCTGATTACAGTTTTTATATACTACAGTGCCTTGGGCTTTGTGTCATGCCAATATCATTTTTGTGTTGCACAAAGGCTGTTCCCTGCTTGTTCTAAATTTACTCCTCCAGGCCAGGGAGGCTTTATGGCCTGCAACTGAACCACTCATCCTCGACTTTGTCTATCTGAAGCGAACAAAGCCAATTTCAGCTGCAGTTAAGTTTCAACTGCCAATGAAAATAACTGCAGTTGAAATCAACTTTCGTGTGCTTGATATGAATAGAAGCAGGAGTCAGATGAAAGAAGCTCATCGGCCAGATTTAGGCCACAGGCCACGTGTTGGGCACTCCCACTCTGCAGGTATTAGCCCCTATAGCATAATGACACACTTAAGTGCAGACTTCCAGTTCTGAAACATCATTCAGAATTCCATTGGAGGAGCATAAATGAAACAGCTGCTTCACTTAATGCAAATTTCATTAGTAAAAGATTTGCATTAAATAAATTTCTTTGATCAGACACGTAAATTTGAATACATTGCAACTCCTGAAAGTCTTTAGAAAAACAAGCTTCAGGAACTATTTCCCACAGAATAGATTCATCTGTCCGAACAGTAGGGAGAACAAAGCATCAGCAGAGTCTACAGCATTCTCTGCACAGTCCTGCCTTCGTTATTCCTGCTACTATTTGCACTTTGAAATTCCTCAGACAGAATTCCCCCGCTGCTTTCATCATAAAAACAATATAAAGCAAACATACGCAGAGGAAACGTGCATAAGATCACCTTTAAAGAGCTTAAAAGGAAAGCATAAGATGGTTAAGTGGCTGAAATGATATTAACATGAGATGATAGGAAGCATAATAAAAGAAATCTAAGAGATACAGAGAACTGGGGTGGAGTGGCGGTTTGAAATGGAAACAGGAGAAACTTGCAAATTGAAACAGGATCCAGCAGCCTAAAGGAAAGATAAAATGCAAGCTGACACCAAGGGTTCAGACTCTCTCTTCAATCCTTACTCTATTCCTTGTTCCTATTCCACCCTCCTCCTCGAGCCTGTTCCGCCATTCAATTAGATCATGGCCGATCTGCAACCTAACTCCATATACCCCCCTTTGGCCCATAACACTTCAGACGTTTGGTTAACAAAAATCGATCAATCTCCGATTTAAAATTAACAATTGATCTAGCATCAATTGACATTTGCAGAAGAGAGTTCCAAACTTCTACCACCCAATGGGCCCAAGTTTCGAGCCGTGCCTAGAACGGCGCAGTCCCGACCCGGATGCCCGTTTTTCGCGCCACAAAGTGCGCCTAAAAAAAACCTCCGTATTCTCCACCTCCCTGCAGGTCCTCTGGCCCTCGGCGCAGCGCAGCAGGAGCTGTAGGGGGCGGAGCCAGGTCCCTGCGCTGAAAACAGTGCCGGGACCTCTGCACATGCGCACTACAGTGGGCGCGCAAGTGCAGTAGCTCCAGGCGCCCGAAACTGTATGGGAGGGGCCGAAGCAAGCAGCCCCTAGCCCTGGCCGAATGGCCTCACTGGGGCTACGTGAATAAGGCTCCTCCCACGGCCAGCTCCTGCTTCCTCCCGACCCGACTCCTGCTTCCCGCCTCCGGACCAGACCTGACTCCCGCGCCCCCCCAACCCCCGCCCCCGGACCCGACCCGACCCCCGCTCCCACCCCCGACTGGACCCGACCCGACTCCTGCCCCCCCCCCCCCGACTGGACCCGACCCCCGGCGGTACCCCCCCCGAACCTGACCCGACTCCCGCTTCCCCCTCCATCCCCCCCGACCCGACTCCCGCTTCTCCCTCCCTCCCCCCACCCCCGGACCGGACCGGACTCCCGCTCCCCCCCCCACCGACTGGACCAGACCCGGGTCCCGGCTCCCCCCACCCCCGGACCCAACCCGACCCGACTCCTGCTCCCCCCCGACTGGACCCGACCCGACCCCCCCCCCGCCCGGACCCGACCCGACTCGACTCCCGCTCCCCTCCCCGTCCCCGGACTGGATCCGACCCGACTCCCGCTCCCACCCCCGACCCGACTTCTGCCCCCCGACTGGACCCGACCCGACTCCCGCTCCCTTCCCCCCTCCCCACCCCCCCCACTGGACCCGACCCGACTCCCGCTCCCTCCCCCCCCCCACTGGACCCGACCCGACTCCCGCTCCCCCCCACCCCCGGAATGGATCCGACCTGACCTCCCTCCCACCACCCCCCCGACCCGACCCAACCTGCAAATCTGGTGCTGGTGCTGGGCCCTGCCCGAAGTCTCGGGCCCGAACTGTTCAGCCTCCCTCCCCTTCTCCTTCCCCCCCCCCAATCTCCTTCCCCCCCCCCCCCCATATCCTCCCCCCCCTCCCCCTCCCCTCGCTGTCAGAAACACAGACACTGACAGACAGAGAATGAGAGACACACACAGACAGACAGAGATAGAGAGACACTGACAGTGACACACTGGGGGGGGGGGGGGGCATCCCAGTACGCTGTTGGAGGGCTCCCGGTGCTGCAGTCGGTAAGTAGAAAATGTTTTATTTATTGATTTTTTTTAAAAATTATTTCTTATTAATTTTTTTTGATTTGATTTATTGGTTGATTTATTGATGTATTTATCATTTATTATTGATGATGGCTCTTTATTTGTAAAACTGAAGTGTTTAATGTTTGTAAACTTCCCTTTAAACCCCCCCCCGCCGCCCACCATTCCCAACGCCTGATTTTTAACCTAGGCCTGATTTTCTGAAGTGTAGACAAGGTTTTTTCGAGCGTACAAAAATCTTCACTTACTCCATTCTAAGTTAGTTTGGAGTAAGTTTTCACTGACGAAACTTTGAAAACAGGCGTAAGTGGCCGGACACACCCCCTTTTGAAAAAAAAATTCTGTTCCAAAGTGAAACTGTTCTAACTGACTAGAACTGGAGCAAACTAAATGACGAGAATTCCGATTTCTAAGATACTCCGTTCTACACCAGTTGCTCCTAAAAATCAGGAGCAAATCATGTGGAAACTTGGGGCCTTTTTGTGTAGAAGTGTTTCCTAATTTCACTCCTGAAAGGTCTGGCTCTAATTTTTAAGACTCTGCCCCTGAGTCCTAGAATCCCCAACCAACAGAAATAATTTCTCTCTATCAGCCCTATCTATTCCCCTTAATATCTTGAAAACTTGAATCAGATCACCCCTTAACCTTCTAAATTCTAGGGAATACAACCGTCATTACAACAGTATCTGCTGCTGTCCTCTATTCTGGGGAGACCAAATGCAGATTAGGTGATCACTTTGCCCAACATTTCCATTAGTGTGAACCTGAACTTCCTGTCACTTGTCACTTCCCACTGCCACTCTGACATCTCTGTCTTTGGTCTTGTATCTTGTTTCAATGAAGCTCATTACAAGCTCAAGGAGCAGCATCTTATCATTCTATTAGGCACTTTACAGCCCTCTAACCTTATTATTGACTTTAATAACTTCATACCTTAACAATAGCTCCCATTTCAAGAATATAAGAATTAGAAGCAGGAGTAGGTCATTCAGCCCCTCGAGCCTGTTCCGCCATTCAATATCATAGCTGATCATCAACCTCAACTCCACTTTCCCACCCAATCTCCATATCCCTTGATTCCCCAAGAGTCCAAAAATGTATCTATCTCAGCTTTGAATATATTCAATGCTCCAGCATCCACAGCCATTTGTGGTAGAGAATTCCAAATATTCACAACCCTGAGTAAAGAAATTCCTCCTCATCTCAGTCTTAAATATCCGACCCGTTATCAAGTTTCAGAACTAGAACTGCGCAGCCCCGACATGGATGCCCGTTTTTCGTGCCTAAAAGCGCGACAAAAATCTACCTCGTAATTCTCGAGCTCCTTGCTTGTCCCTAGGAGCTCGGCGCGGCGCGCAGACAGCAGCGGGGGGCGGAGCCACGGAGTCGTGCTGATTCTGCAAGTGGAGGGGGGGGGGCAGGACTAAGTCAAATGAGGGAACATCGTGCCGGCAGCCCTGCACGTTGGAGCGCACGCGCAGTAGCCCAGAAACATTGGCACTTGGCCATTTTTAAAGGAACTTAAAGAAAAGTGCTGATTTGTCTCGTGGACCTCTGGAAAGGCTTGGGATTGAATTTTGGTGATTTTTTGGTGTCTGAAGGAGTGCTTTTAGCAGCACTGTTGAATAAATCACCTGCTGAAGTCAGTGAGTGCTGCTTTTTGCTGCTAAGCTTCCAGAACAGGTGCTGCATAGGTGCATGCAAATTAAGGACGGTATGTTTTGAAAAATAAGAGTGTCAATTCAATACAGCAATGGAACAACGTCCACCAAGAACAAAGAATTTCTTGCATGAGGAAGTGGAGATATTAGTCAACGTCATTGAGCAGAAATGGCAGGAGCTAGATACCAGCAACAGAGGTCACATAAAAGTGCCACCTAAAGAAATGAAGAAACGCTGGAACCAAGTTGCAGAAGATTACTGCGCATTGGTGCATACCAGGAGATCTGGAAGCCAGTGTAAAAAGAAATGGCACAACCTTGGTCAAGTAGTTAGTGTAAGTAATATTTTAGTTTTTTTAATGTAATCGTAATTGTAACGTGACTATCTGTATGTCCCACCCTGCAGAAAGACGCACTCTGTAAAAAGTTATATTTTACTCTTTGCAGAAGAAATTGGCCCACAACAAAAGGGAAGCAACTCGAACAGGAGGCACGCCCAATCTGCATCCACTGACACCCTTGGAACAAAGGGTAGCTGCTATGATGAGTCGTACATGGAGAAAAGCAATCAGTACAGCACAAGCTGGGCCCGCACGCGAGGAAAAGGGTAAGTCCTGAAAATGCATCGTGGCCCTTTAAATCAACCTGCTGCCAGGCCTGCTATGTGTGAGAGTACTCATGCCATCCATCCGGCCCCCTCCCTTGCTGTTAAGCATTTGACTGTTCTGATGTATTTTGCAGAACATGATGATGATGATGATGATGACGATGATGATGACGATGATGATGCCAACCCTGAGGATCCTGAAGATCCAGAACAAGAACTAGTACAACCAGACTGGATGATGGCGGCGATGACTGAAATGTATACAGGGGAGAGCTTCCAAATTAATGTTTATGAGCCCACATTAAGGGGCATCAGAGTTTCAACCCCTTGCATAGGTTCTGGTTCCACCTTCCATGGTTTTGATTTCGACGTTGCGGATCCCAGTGGTGCTGGTGATATAATGGAGCAGTTTACACCCATTCACCCACCATCCCAGCCCACGGCTCACACTCGAGTGCTGTCGTCTGGAACACCGAGTGTCCCACCATCCCAGCCCGTGCCTCTCTCTCTAGTACTGCCGTCTGGAACACCGAGCGTCCCACCGTCCCAGCCCACGCCTCCCTGTGTAGTGGTGCCGGAGATTGGAGACGTGCTCCGGCATCAGGCACTTGCATGCTTTCCTGATTGTCATCATCCTCATCCTGCTCTTCCAAAATACTACCATCATGCACTGGACCCTCACGTGGGTCTTCTGGTTCCACTACCAACTCCTGCTGCCTCATGATGGTTAAGTTATGGAGCATGCAGCACACAACAGTGAAGTGACCGACAATCTGAGGAGAGTATAGCAACTGTCCTCCGGAATGGTCCAGGCATCGGAATCGCTGTTTCAATATGCCAATGGTCCACTCAATGATGCTGCACGTCGCAATGTGCGCCATGTTGTATTGACGGTCAGCTTCTGCCCGTGTCACGCGTAGGGGCGTCATGAGCCAGGTGGTCAGGCCATACCCTTTGTTTCCCAGTAGCCAGCTCTGCCCTACTGGCTGCTGCTCAAACATGTCAGATAGAACGCTGTCGCGTAGGATGAACGCATCGTGGGTGCTGCCAGGGTATCTCGCATCGACTGACATGATGCGTTGCTTGTCGTCACACACGAGCTGTACATTGATAGAGTGGAAACCTTTTCTATTCCTGTACTGCTCAGAATCCTCCACAGGTGCTCGCAAGGTGATGTGGGTACAATCAATGCAGCCCTGTACCTTTGGGAAGCCAGCAATCCTGAAGAAACCCACAGCCTTCTCATGGATCGCTTGTGCGGTCATTGGGAAATTGATGAAGTCATTCCTCCGCGCATACAGTGCAGCCGTGATCTGGTAAATGCAGCCATGTATTGCACATTGAGATATGGTGCACACATCTCCAGTTGTAGCCTGAAACGATCCCGAGGCATGGAAGGCAAGTGCAGCTGTTACCTTCACTTCAACAGACAAGGCAGTTGGCGTTCTGCTTCTGGGCTGCAAATCTGCTCTCATCATATCACAGATCTCAACGACAACTTCTCTGCGGAAACGCGGCCTTTTGACACAATCAGCCTTGTTCATGTCCAGGTACGAGCGCCTGGCTCGATATTGTCGACGTGGTTAAGGTCTCCTGCCCATCAGCCTACGGGCTATGACGTTCCTGGTGCGGTGAGCTCTAATCAATTCTCTCCTATGCAGTGAATTGCTGGCGAACCATTGCATAATACGTGGTGTTGACAATGCAGCACCCATTCTGCTATTACAAATTTAAGTTTCAAACTGGCTAGCTGGCTGCCTCTCCTTGTCCCTGGCCGAATGGCCTCAGCCTCCCTCGCAGCTCGAAGGCTGCTTGCTGTGTCTTCGGCCGCCTCAGTCACTGACACCGCCCCTGTCTCCTACATGGAAGGCCTGCCTGAAGCACCGCAGCTCGAAGGCTGCTTGCTGTGTCTTCGGCCGCCTCAGTCACTGACACCGCCCCTGTCTCCTACATGGAAGGCCTGCCTGAAGCACCGCAGCTCGAAGGCTGCTGCTGCTTCTCACAGGTAGGAATATTCAATATTTTGTCTTTGCTTTGTTTATAATTTTTTAGTCAGAATGGCTCTTTATTTGTATAAGACTGTTGAATGCTTGTAAAATTTAATTACTTCCCTTCCCCCCGTTCCCTACGCCTGATTTGTACCCTACGCCTGATTTCTAAAGTGTAGGCAAGGTTTTTCTGAGCGTGTAAAAATCTACACTTACTCCATTCTAAGTTAGTTTGGAGTAAGTTTTCACTGCCTAAACTTTCAAAACAGGCTTAAGTGGCTGGACACGCCCCCTTTTGAAAATAAAAATCTGTTCCAAAATGAAACTGTTCTGACTAGAACTGGAGCAAACTAAATGCCGAGAATTGCAATTTCTAAGATACTCCATTCTAAACCAGTTGGAGCAACTCAGGCCGAAACTTGACCCTTATATCTCCTAGTTCAAGACTCTCCAGTCAGGGGAAACAACCTCTCAGCATCTACCCTGTCAATCCCCCTCAGAATCTCGTCACCTCTCATTCTTTTTTTTTTAATTATTCATTCCTGTAATGTGGGCATTGCTGGCACGGCCAGCATTTATTGTCTATTCCTAACTGCCCTTGAGAAGGTGGTTGTAAGCCGCCTTCTTGAACCGCTGCAGTTTGTGTGGTGAAGGTACTCACACAGTGCTGTCAGAGAGGGTGCTCCAGGAATTTGATTCAGCAACGATGAAGGAATGGTAATATATTTCCAAGTTAGACTGCTGAGTAACTTGGAGGGGACTTTGCAGGTGGTGGTGTTCCCATGCACCTGCTGCCCTTATCTTTCTAGGTGGTAGAGGTCACAGGGTTGGGAGGTGCTGCCGAAGAAGCCTTGGCAAGTTGCTGCAGTGCATCTTGTAGATGTTACACACTGCAGCCATGGTGCGCGGTGGTGCAGGGAGTGAATGTTTAAGGTGGTGACTAGGGTGCCAATCAAGCAGGCTGTTTTGTCCTGGATGGTGTTGAGCTTCTCGAGTATTGTTGGAGCTGCACTCACCTTATTGCCCACTCACTTAACCTGTCTACATCCCTTTGCAGGCTCTTTGTATCCTCACAGCTTATTTTCCCACCTAGCTTTGTATCATCAGTAAACTTGAATACATTGCACTCGATCCCTTCATTTAAGTCATTAATATAGATTGTAAATAGGTGCAGCACAAGCCCTGATCCTTATATCACACCCTAGTTACAGCCTGCCAACCGGAAAATTACCCATTTATCCTGACTCTGTTTTCTGTCAGTTAACGAATCCTCTATCCATGCTAATAGATTACCCCAAACCATGAGCCCTTACCTTGCGTAGCAATCTTTTTTCTGTCACCTTATCAAATGCCCTTTGGAAATCCAAAATTACTACATCCACTGGTTCCCCATTATCTACCCTGCTAGTTACATCCTCAAAAAACTAATACATTTGGGAAACATGATTTCCCTTTCATAAAACCTTATTGACGCTGCCTACAACAACAACTTTAACATAATAAAACGTCCCAAGACGCTTAACAGGAATGTCATAAGACAAACAATTTACACCGAATCACAGAAGGACAAATTAGGGCAGAATGACCAAAAGCTTGCGCCTATCCTGCCAATGAATTTCCAGGATTTTGCAGAGGCAGCGTTGGTGGTACTTCTCCAGTGCTTTGAGGTGCCTACTGTACATAGTCCATGTCTCTGAAGCATATAGGAGGACGGGTATCACTACTGTTCTGTAGACCATGAGCTTGGTGCCGGGTTTGAGATCCTGGTCTTTCCTCAGGCGGCCAAAGGCTGCAATGGCACACTGAAGGCGGTGTTGGACTTTGTCATCGATGTCTGTCCTTGCCGATAGTAGGCTCCCAAGGTATGGGAAGTTGTCCACATTGTCCAAGGTCTCATCATGAATCTTGATAATCGGGGAACAGTACCGCATGGCAGAGGCAAGTTGGTAGAGAACCTTTGTCTTACTGATGTTTAATGTAAGGCCCAGACTCTCGTACGCTTCAGTGAAGGTGTTAACGATGGTTTGGAGTTCATCCTCCGAGTGTACACAAGCACAAGCATCGTCTGCATACTGTAATTCAATGACAGAGGTTGGAACAACCATGGATCTGGACTGGAGGTGTCGGAGGTTGAACAATTTCCCGCTTGTCCTGTAAATTAACTCCACTTCAGCGGGGAGTTTGTTATAGGTGAGATGAAGCATTGCAGCGAGGAAGATTGAGAAGAGCGTTGGTGCAATGACACAATCTTTCTTGACCCCTTGTCTGTGGTGGATCCATTGGTAAGAATCACGGCTTGCACGTCATCGAGAAGCAGGCGGAGGATGGTGACAAATTTTTGAGGACAGGTGAATTTGAGAAGGACACTCCATAATCCCTCACGGTTGACAGAGTCAAAGGCCTTTGTGAGGTCAAAGAAAGCCATGTACAGAGGTTCATGCTGCTCCCTACATTTTTCTTGGATTTTTCGCGCGGTGAAGATCATGTCCATTATGCCCTTTAGTGGTCAGAATCCACATTGCGAATCTGGGAGGAGCTCTTCAGCCACTTGGAGGAGACGACTGAGCAGGATTCTTGAACCATCGTCAGCGTTCTCTCTCAGGCCAACATCCCCAGCATTGAGGCATTGACCACGCTCGATCAGCTCCAATGGATGGGCCACATTGTCCGTATGCCCTATACTAGACTCCTGAAACAAGCATTCTACTCCGAGCTACGTCATGGCAGATGAGTCCCAGGAGGGCTGAGAAAACGCTTCGAGACACCCTCAAAGCCTCCTTGAAAAAATGTAACATTCCCACTGACTCTTAGGAATCCCTGGCCCAAGAGTGGTCTCAAAGTGGAGGAGAAGCATCCGAGAAAGCGGCAAACACTTAGAGTCTCTTCGCCAGGAGCATGCGGAAGCCAAGGACAAACAGTGGAAGGAGCATACGACAAATCAAGCACCCCATCCACCCGTCCCTCCAACCACCGTCTGCCCCACCTGTGACAGAGACTGTAGGTCCGGCATTGGTCTCATCAGTCACCTTAGAACTCATTTTAGTATGAAAGCAATTTATCCTCGACTCCAGGGGACTGCCTAAGAAAGAGATCAAAGAGGTAGGTTATAAGGAGCATCTTAAAGAGGAAAGAGAGATAGTGAGCCGGAGAGGTTTAGGGAGAGAATTAGAGAGCTTAGGGCCTCGGCAACTGAAGGCACAGCCAACAATGGTTGAGCAATTATAATGAGATGCTCAAGAGGGCAGAATTAGAGGGTTGTGGAGCTGAAGGTGATTACAGAGATAGGGAGGGGCGAGGCCATGGAGGGATTTGAAAACAAGGATGAGAATTTTGAAATCAAGGCATTGCTTAACTGGGAGCCAATTTAGGTCAGCGATCACAGAGGTGATGGGTGAACGGGGCTTGATGCGAGTTAGGACACAGGCAGCCGAGTTTTGGATGACCTCAAGTTTACAAAGGGTAGAATGTGGGAGGCCAGTCAGGAGTGCATTGGAATAGTCAAGTCTAGAGGTAACAAAGGTGTGGATGAGACCTAATTACATAATGTTTTTCTAAGTGCCCTGTTACCACTTCCTTAATAATGCATTCCAGCATTTTCCCGACGTCTGGCTTATAGTTCCCTGCTTTCTCTTCCCCTTCCTTTCTTGAATAGTGTGGTTACATTTGCTACCTTCCAATCTGCTGGGACCATTCCAGAATTTAGGGAATTTTGGAAGATCACAACCAATGCATCCACTATCTCTGCAGCCACCTCTTTTAAGAACCATAGAATGTAGACCATCAAGTTCAGAGGATTTGTTGGCTTTTGTCCCATTATTTTCTCAAATACTTTTTCTCTACTGATATTAATTACTTCAAGTTCCTCACTCTCATTAGCTGCTTGGTTCCACACTATTTTTGGTGTGCTTTTGGTGTCTTCAACTGTGAAGACCGAAACAAAATATTTGTTTAAAGTCTTTGCCATTATAACTTCTCCTGTCTCAGCCTCTAAGGGACCAACACTTACTTTTGCTGCTCTCTTTTTTTTTTACATACTTGTAGAAGCTCTTATAATCTTGTTTTATGTTTAGAAACATAGAAACATAGAAAATAGGTGCAGGAGCAGGCCATTCAGCCCTTCTAGCCTGCACCGCCATTCAATGAGTTCATGGCTGAACATGAAACTTTAGTACCCCCTTCCTGCTTTCTCGCCATACCCCTTGATCCCCCAAGTAGTAAGGACTTCATCTAACTCCCTTTTAAATATATTTAGTGAATTGGCCTCAACTACTTTCTGTGGTAGAGAATTCCACAGGTTCACCACTCTCTGGGTGAAGAAGTTTCTCCTCATCTCGGTCCTAAATGGCTTACCCCTTATCCTTAGACTGTGACCCCTGGTTCTGGACTTCCCCAACATTGGGAACATTCTTCCTGCATCCAACCTGTCCAAACCCGTCAGAATTTTAAACGTTTCTATGAGGTCCCCTCTCACTCTTCTGAACTCCAGTGAATACAAGCCCAGTTGATCCAGTCTTTCTTGATAGGTCAGTCCCACCATCCCGGGAATCAGTCTGGTGAATCTTCGCTGCACTCCCTCAATAGCAAGAATGTCCTTCCTCAAGTTAGGAGACCAAAACTGTACACAATATTCCAGGTGTGGCCTCACCAAGGCCCTGTACAACTGTCGCAACACCTCCCTGCCCCTGTACTCAAATCCCTTCGCTATGAAGGCCAACATGCCATTTGCTTTCTTAACCGCCTGCTGTACCTGCATGCCAACCTTCAATGACTGATGTACCATGACACCCAGGTCTCGTTGCACCTTCCCTTTTCCTAATCGGTCACCATTCAGATAATAGTCTGTCTCTCTGTTTTTACCACCAAAGTGGATAACCTCACATTTATCCACATTATACTTCATCTGCCATGCATTTGCCCACTCACCTAACCTATCCAAGTCACTCTGCAGCCTCATAGCATCCTCCTCGCAGCTCACACTGCCACCCAACTTAGTGTCATCCGCAAATTTGGAGATACTACATTTAATCCCTTCGTCTAAATCATTAATGTAAAATGTAAACAGCTGGGGCCCCAGCACAGAACCTTGCGGTACCCCACTAGTCACTGCCTGCCATTCTGAAAAGTACCCATTTACTCCTACTCTTTGCTTCCTGTCTGACAACCAGTTCTCAATCCACGTCAGCACACTACCCCCAATCCCATGTGCTTTAACTTTGCACATTAATCTCTTGTGTGGGACCTTGTCGAAAGCCTTCTGAAAGTCCAAATACACCACATCAACTGGTTCTCCTTTGTCCACTTTACTGGAAACATCCTCAAAAAATTTCAGAAGATTTGTCAAGCATGATTTCCCTTTCACAAATCCATGCTGACTTGGACCTATCATGTCACCATTTTCCAAATGCGCTGTTATGATATCCTTAATAATTGATTCCATCATTTTACCCACTACTGAGGTCAGGCTGACCGGTCTATAATTCCCTGCTTTCTCTCTCCCTCCTTTTTTAAAAAGTGGGGTTACATTGGCTACCCTCCACTCGATAGGAACTGATCCAGAGTCAATGGAATGTTGGAAAATGACTGTCAATGCATCCGCTATTTCCAAGGCCACCTCCTTAAGTACTCTGGGATGCAGTCCATCTGGGGATTTATCAGCCTTCAATCCCATCAATTTCCCCAACACAATTTCCCGACTAATAAAGATTTCCCTCAGTTCCTCCTCCTTATTCAACCCTCTGACCCCTTTTATATCCGGAAGGTTGTTTGTGTCCTCCTTAGTGAATACTGAACCAAAGTACTTGTTCAATTGGTCTGCCATTTCTTTGTTCCCCGTTATGACTTCCCCTGATTCTGACTGCAGGGGACCTACATTTGTCTTTACTAACCTTTTTCTCTTTACATACCTATAGAAACTTTTGCAATCCGCCTTAATGTTCCCTGCAAGCTTCTTCTCGTACTCCATTTTCCCTGCCCTAATCAAACCCTTTGTCCTCCTCTGCTGAGTTCTAAATTTCTCCCAGTCCCCGGGTTCGCTGCTATTTCTGGCCAATTTGTATGCCAGTTCCTTGGCTTTAATACTATCCCTGATTTCCCTAGATAGCCACGGTTGAGCCACCTTCCCTTTTTTATTTTTACGCCAGACAGGAATGTACAATTGTTGTAATTCATCCATGCGGTTTCTTGCTAGTTTACTCTCATTCTATTTTCTCCCATTTTAGTAATTTTTTGATTATTCTTTGCTGGTTTCTAAAGTTCTCCCAATCCTCAGGCTTACTACTATTCTTTGCATTATAAGCCTCTTTTAATCTAAGACTATCCATAACATGTTTAGTTAGCCACAGATGGATCACTTTTCCTGTGGAACTGTTATTTCTCAATGGAATGTATATTCATTGAGTACTTTGGAATATTTATTTAAGTGTTTGCCACTGCTTATCTACCATCATACCTTTTCCCAATCTACCTTAGCCAACTCACCCCTCATACCCATGTAATTGGCTTTAAGTTTAAGAATCTAGTTTTGTACTTAAGAATTTCACTTTCAAACCCAATGTGAAATTCCATCATGTTATGATTACTCTTCCCAAGTGGATCCTTTACTATGAGATTACTAATTAACCCAGTCTCATGACACAATACAAGATCTAAAATCTGTTCCCTGGTTGGTTCCATGACGTATTGTTCTAGGAAACTGTCTCGAATGCATTCCATGAACTCGTCCTCCAGACTATCTTTTCCCAGTCTCTATGAAGATTCATGTCCCACTTGATTATTGTATTACCTTTGTTGCACGTTCCTATTATTTGATGATTAATACACTGTCCAATGGTATAGCTACTGTTTGAGGGCCTATAAACAACTCCCACCCGTGTTTTCTGCCCCTTGTTATTTCTTATCTCCACCCATACTAATTCTACTTCCTAACCTTCAGTGCCAAGTTCCTTTTTTACTACTGACCTTATAGATCATCCTTTATCAGGGCTACCCCGCTCCTTTTCCATTCTGCCTGTCTTTTTCTTTATGGCAGGTGATGCTAGCCATGTGGGTTGTGTGCGTCAGCTTTTGGGGGTTAGCGGGGGTTGTATGGGGTGGGAACCCTCTTTCAGAGCACTGTGTTGGCAGGGAAGTTTGCACCCTTGGTGTCAGCCTGCCTCCCCAGGCTGTCAGATCCTGTTCTACTTTGCTAGTATTTCCTGTTTCTAGTACACTGCCTCAGCTATTTACACTTTCTCCCTGCCTTTTCAATATCTTTCATTTCTTTTATTATATTTCTTTGTATTTTCTCATGTTAGTATCAGTTGACTAATTTAAAATTATGTAGCGGTTCGATTGGATGCTGTGATATATTGTTTTGTGGATGAATCCAAAACAATAGGGCTTAAATCTGAGCTAGGAGATAGGAGGAAATACCTTACACAGAGAGTGGTGAGAATGTGGAACTCACTGCTACATGGAGTGGTTGAAGGAGATAGCATTGATGCATTTAAGGGGAGACTTGAAGCATACATGAGGGAGAAAGGAATAGGGGCAGGGTAAGAGGCCATTAGAGTGGGAGGGGGCTGAATGGCCTGTACCTGTGCTGTAGATGCTACATAATTTAACCATTTCCTGTTTTCCTTTACAGGTCACACGTGTCAGCGACTGTGTTTCTGACAGCGAGGGGAGGGTGGGGGGGGGGGGGGGGGAGGGAGGAGGGGGGGACGGGGGGAGGAGGAGGGGGGAGAGAAGGGAGGGAGGGAGGGGAGAGAAGGGAGGGAGGGAGGGGAGAGAAGGGAGGGAGGGAGGGGAGAGAAGGGAGGGAGGGAGGGGAGAGAAGGGAGGGAGGGAGGGGAGAGAAGGGAGGGGAGGGGAGGGGAGGGGAGGGGAGGGGAGTGAGAGAAGGGAGAGGGGGGGGAAGAGAAGGGAGGGAGGGGGGGGAAGAGAAGGGAGGGAGGGGGGGAAGAGAAGGGAGGGAGGGGGGGGAAGAGAAGGGAGGGAGGGGGGGGAAGAGAAGGGAGGGAGGGGGGGGAAGAGAAGGGAGGGAGGGGGGGAAGAGAAGGGAGGGAGGGGGGGAAGAGAAGGGAGGGAGGGGGGGAAGAGAAGGGAGGGAGGGGGGGAAGAGAAGGGAGGGAGGGGGGGAAGAGAAGGGAGGGAGGGGGGGAAGAGAAGGGAGGGAGGGGGGGAAGAGAAGGGAGGGAGGGGGGGAAGAGAAGGGAGGGAGGGGGGGAAGAGAAGGGAGGGAGGGGGGGAAGAGAAGGGAGGGAGGGGGGGAAGAGAAGGGAGGGAGGGGGGGAAGAGAAGGGAGGGAGGGGGGAAGAGAAGGGAGGGAGGGGGGGAAGAGAAGGGAGGGAGGGGGGGAAGAGAAGGGAGGGAGGGGGGGAAGAGAAGGGAGGGAGGGAGGGGGGGAAGAGAAGGGAGGGAGGGAGGGGGGAAGAGAAGGGAGGGAGGGAGGGGGGGAAGAGAAGGGAGGGAGGGGGGAAGAGAAGGGAGGGAGGGGGGAAGAGAAGGGAGGGAGGGGGGGAAGAGAAGGGAGGGAGGGGGGGAAGAGAAGGGAGGGAGGGGGGGAAGAGAAGGGAGGGAGGGGGGGAAGAGAAGGGAGGGAGGGGGGGAAGAGAAGGGAGGGAGGGGGGGAAGAGAAGGGAGGGAGGGGGGGGAAGAGAAGGGAGGGAGGGGGGGGAAGAGAAGGGAGGGAGGGGGGGGAAGAGAAGGGAGGGAGGGGGGGAAGAGAAGGGAGGGAGGGGGGGAAGAGGAGGGGGGGAAGAGAAGGGAGGGAGGGGGGGAAGAGAAGGGAGGGAGGGGGGGGAAGAGAAGGGAGGGAGGGGGGAAGAGAAGGGAGGGAGGGGGGGAAGAGAAGGGAGGGAGGGGGGGGAAGAGAAGGGAGGGAGGGGGGGGAAGAGAAGGGAGGGAGGGGGGGGAAGAGAAGGGAGGGAGGGGGGGAAGAGAAGGGAGGGAGGGGGGGGGAGAAGGGAGGGAGGGGGGGGGAAGAGAAGGGAGGGAGGGGGGGGAGAGAAGGGAGGGGGGGGGGGGGAGAGAGGGAGGGGGGGAAGAGAAGGAGGACGGGGGGGCCGCGCCGGCGGCGGGGGGGGGCCGCGCCCGGGCGGCGGGCCCCCGCCGCCGGGGCGG